>NC_051269.1:43504989-43529989 GCF_015220745.1 Sebastes umbrosus | reverse complement strand
TCTGTCTAGCTCTGCTTTTCCTGTCAATGTGTGAAACCCAAAGTGTTTCCATCCTTTCCTGGATGTGTAGTGTTTACCACACTGGATTTAACATGGGAGGGTGCAGGTCGTATCCACGACGACCCTCCGACGTTTTACACTCTCTGAGGTTTGTTTTGGTTGACGGATACGGAACGGATATGACGTCACGTTACTCAGACTACCACAATAAAAGCGGTAACTTCCTTCTACCTCCACATAGACTCAGATGAAGCAGATACATCCATTATGGCATTAAAAAATGTATTTCAAATCGTAAAAGAAATTGTGATACAGAGGTGAATCATTTCTTTTTCCCACCCCTAATTATTAGAAGCATGAATTGTGAGTGTGAATGCTTATTAGCACTACTTTATATAATTAAGACTGTTAATGGTAAGATACTGAGCAATTCATGGGCCAACTGTATATTAAACAATATGACATTAAACATTAAATAACATTTCATGTTTGCCTGATGATATATAGAGTATACATCTGCCTTTAGCCACCAATCATACGACACGTGACCTCTAACACAGAGTCAGTTAATCAGTCAATCTGTAAAGAATCAATACAGAACGGTACCGTTTATTGACTCCGGCTCTAAACCGCGTCACTTACCGACAGGCATGGATCTACCTGCTGAATGCTGTGTGACATTATCAGTACGTATCGACCCCGTCCTGTTGTGGCCGGAGGCCCGGGTCAGATGGAGGGGTCTAACCAGGGACATGAAAGAGCTGAGGGGGTATCGTGGCCTCAGCGAGCCCAGCGTCCCTCTTTCCCCCAGTGGGGAGGAAGGGTTTGAAGTTCAGGACCCCTCTGACACAATCATTACCCTCCATCATGGTTCCCCTCCTCCGCCCAGCACAGGAACAAAGACTAATCTATGGGATGTGTCAATAACGGATCCGTGGCCTGCTAACTGACTGTGTGCTGGAGTGTAGGAGTCTGTCTCGTTACCGAACTGGAAGTAAACACAGAAGCATATTCTCTCCATGCAGCTAAGTTTCTAAGTTCTTACTATTTTATAGCTGATTATTAAATACAGTTTATAGTTACACATAAGAGGTAGGAAAAAAAATCAATTCACCTATGTATCACGATGTTTTAACACCAGACTCGATATATCTGCTTCATCTGAGTCTATGTGGAGGTAGAAGGAAGTCACCTCTTTTATTGTGGTAGTCTGAGTAACGTGACGTCATATCCGTTCCGTATCCGTCAACCAAAACAAACCTCAGGGAGTCTAAAGCCGTGGGCACACTACCAACGTCAGGTGCGCGTGGCATCTGCGTGGCGTGGCGGCTGCGTGATGTAAGAGTCTGGTGTTCACACTAGACGCCTGTTGGCTGCGTGTCGGCTGCGTGTCGGCTGTGTCTCTGCTGCTGTCAGCTTTTTCTTTCTGCAGAGTTTGTCTTTTAATGGCCATTTAACTTCATGATAAATATCATTTATATTTATGTTAGACAGAGAAAGGTTCAGTAACGTGTGGTAATTAGTAAATAATAGTAATAATCCACAATTAAAACTCCGTACTGTATTCATTCATGATGCTCTCCAAGTCACTGCATGTTCCACATCACTGTCCGGCACATATTTCAGAATAAAAGCCTCGTGTTAACAAATGAAGGAATTCTGTGCAAAGAAAACCCGCTTTAGGGCTTTTATTTCTAAATGAAAGCAGGAAGTGTTGATTTAAAAATAAGTCTTTACTTTTTTTCATCTCCGTAACATATTCTACAGATAGCGTGAGACGCGCGTCTCATGCGGGCAGTGTGTCCACTCTAACCTGTTAACGTGGACGCCGAAATAAAAAACAACACGCCACGCAGCCGCCACGCGCTCTAGACGCGGGTAGTGTGCCCACCACTTAAAACGTTGAAGGGTCGTCGTGGATTCGACCTGCACCCTCCCATGTTAAATCCAGCGTGGTAAACACTACACATCCAGTAAAGGATGGAAACACTTTGGGTTTCACACATTGACAGGAAAAGCAGAGCTAGACAGAGCAGAGCTAAAGCTGCATGCTAACTCTGTCACGGACAGGAAACGTTATGGTATGGAGGTAACATTATGGTACGGAGGTAACGTTATGGTACAGAGGTAACGTTATGGTATGGAGGTAACGTTATGGTACGGAGGTAACGTTATGGTATGGAGCTAACGTTATGGTACGGAGGTAACGTTATGGTATGGAGGTAACGTTATGGTACGGAGGTAACGTTATGGTACGGTGATAACGTTATGGTATGGAGGTAACGTTATGGTATGGAGGTAACGTTATGGTATGGAGGTAACGTTATGGTATGGAGGTAACGTTATGGTACGGAGGTAACGTTATGGTATGGAGCTAACGTTATGGTACGGAGGTAACGTTATGGTACGGAGGTAACGTTATGGTATGGAGCTAACGTTATGGTACGGAGCTAACGTTATGGTACGGAGGTAACGTTATGGTATGGAGGTAACGTTATGGTATGGAGGTAACGTTATGGTATGGAGGTAACGTTATGGTACGGAGGTAACGTTATGGTATGGAGGTAACGTTATGGTACGGTGGTAACGTTATGGTACGGTGGTAACGTTATGGTATGGAGGTAACGTTATGGTATGGAGGTAACGTTATGGTACGGAGGTAACGTTATGGTACGGTGATAACGTTATGGTACGGAGGTAACGTTATGGTATGGAGGTAACGTTATGGTATGGAGGTAACGTTATGGTACGGAGGTAACGTTATGGTACGGTGATAACGTTATAGTACGGAGGTAACGTTATGGTATGGAGGTAACATTATGGTATGGAGGTAACGTTATGGTATGGAGGTATTGAGGTAACGTTATGGTATGGAGGTAACGTTATGGTATGGAGGTAACGTTATGGTATGGCGGTAACGTGGCGGTGGAGCCGTCCGTCGCTCTCGTCTCCGTGGTCAAATGGGCCGACGCTACGACTGTAGAGCACCCAGATACTGACATTTGTGTTCTCTGCATTGAAACGGCCCCGATGGAGCTGACCATGGATGGATAAAGAGAACGGAGCTGACGGGGGAGCTAGAGACCACCTTGGAGAAGTTAGAGGAAGTAGACACATGGCACGACGTCCGCTTTTCAAAATAAGGTGTTAACAAAGGGAACTGTAGATACTAAATACATCTATGGAAATCAGACTGATGGATTATATTCACCAGAAGTATAAAACATTACATGTCCCTTATAAATTAAAAGAAAACACCACTAATCTGTGAGGGAAATGTCTTCATTCTTTGATTATTGGGTTGCTGGATAAAATATAATCAATAATGTCTGCCAATGATCCTGATATATTTGACTTCAGGACGTCTCTGACTACAGACATGCTGAAAATCAAACATTTTTACTGGATTCATTTAGAGATTTTACAAAGTAAAAGTCCCTAGAAGTGTATGATTCTACTTGTCCCCTTCATGGTCTAGTGGTAATAAAAAATGCCAATAAATCGTACTATCGAATCACAATAATCAAAAATCACAATTCATATTGAATCGGCGCCCGAGTATGGTGATAGTATGGAATCGGTGGAATAGGTGAATCGTCCCGGCCCTGTTATAGATAATCCCCCACATCCTTGTCTAGGGATGGTACCTGATAAAATGACGTGCAAAGATGATGTTAATCATAAAACCAAGTTAAGACGTAAACCAGATAATCAGAATCTTTCATTTAAATGGCAACTGGAATTCAGCTCATGAATGAACATCAGCACATTAAAAGATCTCTTTAATCTCCTGTCACTGGATCTAATCCCAGAAAACTCTCTGAAATGATTGTGACAAATGTTCAGTTTATCACAGCTGACATTTACCTTCTTTTTCTCGCACATGAAGCAACATTTTACAAAATCAGAAAGTTTTCGCGAGGCTTTTTTTGGCTTCATGGGAGTTTTATCATAATTAGATTGTTGAACAAGATGAGAAAGCTGGAGTCCATGAACCAGATCCAAATCTACCAACTGACATTAGATAATTAGTCTTCTATCACAGAGATATCCTTGTGAGAGTTTGTTATGGGGCGGTGAGATTAAGGTACTGTGAGGACACACACAAACACCACGCTTCTGGGAAATCTTCTGAGATGTTACATCAAACAAATCTCAGTTGATTTTCAAAGCTGCAAACAAAAGACGAGCATGATGCCCTAGATGTTTATCTCACTCATATCGTACTCAGGTAGTTTGAGGTTAAACCGTGACTTGTTAAATCAGTGGCTCTTATGTTGAGTTCACACCAAGAGCGAAGCGAATCTTCGCCTCACTTTACTCGTGCGAGTTGGACCGCCGGTATCATCTGTGTTCATTCACGCGGTGGAGAGGAGGAGGAGGAGGAGCTCGTCTCCATAGAAACCAACAACTTTTCTTTCCTCCATCAACCATGGAAGAAATAACCTCTGTTGCTTCTTCTTTGTAAATGTTGGTGAAGTCACAGATATGTCAGAAAACCAAACGCTGTCGTGTCTGGGTTCATAACGTCACCCGGTGGCGAGCTGTATTCACATACAGTGAAATCGCACTGACTGTGTCTATCAGTCACACGTCTCTACTGAGGTATGAACCCAAAATAAACAGATTATGCTGTGATTTAATATCAATAAACAGATCAAAATGATGCTGAATTAACTACATAATGATGCCGATTAGTAAAAAGTCTGAATTCATGCTTTGTCAGGTCTGTTACCACGACGACAAGCACACAACTTTTAAAATGCTTGTTTTCTGAATGGAGTCTGGATGGATCAGGGCTAGGCTGTGCTAACATTGTAGCTGGTCCATCAACACTCAAAATAACATCATCTTGGCGTAAATACGGCAGCAACGTTAAAGTTTATACCACAGACGGCTACAATCAGTTTTTCCTCCATTTCTGATTCAACAACGTCAGTGACGACAGGAGAATCTCTACGCTGATTGGCTTTCGCAACTCAGTGTCACGCAAATTTCTTGCCTCTATTCGTGTCTTTGCATTGGCTTTGTGTGTAATTGCGCGACACCAAAAGTTCTCTTTGCGTTTGGTTTGAACACACCATAAGGACGAAGGATATATGCTGGATGTATACAGAGGATATGCTGTACATACTGTAAAGCTCTTTGAGGCTAATTTGTAATTTGCTATATTGGGTTATATAAATAAATGGACTTGACTTGAGAGGCTAAAATGTAGGAAAAGCACAATTCAAACCATCCAGCATGCTTTGTGATTTACAGTCATTTTAAAGTGCAGTACTTGTATTAAAGGGGTCAAAGCTTTTATTAAAACAATATAACAGACTGACTTCAATTTTGGTTCATGTCTGCACTTAAAGTTGATAATGTGGCATGAGACCTCACCTGAAGTGCCAGTGGTCCTGCATGAGCTACACTACATCTCCCAGACACACTCTGCTTCCTGCCTCATTTACTAGACTAAGAGTGTTATGGTACGTGTCCACAAAGGCGTTTTTTATCGCGAGGGGACGCGACGCTTCCCAACATTGGACGCTTGGTGTGCTGTCCCTAGAAACAAGGCACTCGGCTCCTGATTGGACGAACGCTTTCCCGCCGTTGGCTGCTGCTCCCAGCTTTCAAACCGGAACCAGTATGGAGGCTCGTTTGGAAACTTTCTTCTCTTATTTCACGTAAATAGTTCACTGAAATGTGTTTCTGAAAATATGTGAGGCGAGAAATAATCCATGCAGCTGATGAATCTGTCTTTATTTTGGATCAACAACGTTTATTTTAAAAGATCCTCGGGAGTTTTGAGAGGCGGCGAGTCGCGTCGGACGCTCGTGATTTACATAAAGTAGACGAGCCCTCAACTTTATGCAAATGAGGAGCGGGCGTCGTGACGCCTAGTCTCTCGAATCGCGACGCCACGCTACCAGAATGCATTGCGCGGCTGCTTACATAGACAATGAATGGGGAGCGTGGAAAGCACGGAGGCTGTTGACACGTACCATCAGAGTTGATTTTTCAATCCCTTTCACCCCTTCATCCATTACTAGGATCTCTGAGCTGACAGTCTTGTTTCATAGCTCTTTCTGACCTCAGAGAAGGTTCTTGTGTCATAAAGCTACCAAACTAATTTCCTCCTGCGTACCTGACTGTTACACAATAACATAGAATACACAAAGCACCTTTACCTGAGGGGGACTTAAAGCCAGAGAGCGCCTGCTTCACAACCCATTTGTTTTGACTTGACTTTTGGCTGTGTCGAAAACACAAAAGCAGCTCACGCTCACGCGGGCTTTGTCGGGTTGTAGTGCACGACTAATGTTCAAAGAGAATTTCTTTTCTTTTGGTGATAGTACTGTGTGTGCTTTGACACTGAGATCTGAGGCTCCTTCATCTGAGCTACAGAGAAACAGTCACTGTGGAATACACGACCCAACAGCACACACTCACTATCAAACATCTGAACAGCAACCACACAGGCAGGCATGGACACACTGATGACAGAAACACACACACACACACACACATAAACCTCAGGCAAACAGGGCACTACTGTATAAGCACCAAGAGGCTGAGTACTGTATATTAAACCCAACCACACTTTGAAGAGTCGCGTTAGGAGCTGGGTTTGTACATCACGTACCAATACTTGGACTGATGCCTCCGACGTCTCTGCTGCAGGTATACAGACATGTGAGCTTCTGTTTACTGGATAGAAAGGTGGCAGAGAGGGAGGACGGAGAGGAACTGATCCAGAGGGAGTCTCCGTGGCTGTAGGCCTACACATACAGCCACGGAGAATCATATTAATGTGCGACAGACAGTGTAGTACATTGTGCATTAGTGCAAGGCAGGTGGATATTGCTCTGGTAGTAATGTGCGTGATTAAAAATGATCAACTTTACGGTACAATTAAACGTTTACAGCCCGGTACAAATAACAGTTTTGGTCTCTATAGCCAATTTCTCTGTTCATGACAACTGTACGGGGGGAGAATTTCTATATAACTCACCCGTTTAAAATGAGATTAAGGATTAAAGTTATGTAGAGTTAAGGGTGTGGCCGCTTTGAGTGACAGGTGGGTGGCGTACCAGGTGGCTAGCCGCTAGCTCGGCCGTGTTTTGGAGAATTTTTCATGCAAATATTGGACAAGTAAAAAGGCTTGCTGTGCGGTTAATTGTACTAACCAAGAAGTCTGTGCTCCGGTTGTTTCCTTTCCTTGAGTGAGATTCTAGTATTATATTATTTATGTTAGCACTAATCAGCAGGTTAGCTCAGCTCGTTGCACTAAAAGACATTCTTCACATGCCGCGTCTAAAAACCCATGGAAAACGCCAGCCGTGCCGCTTTACATCCTTTTATCCAGGGTGTTTGTGAGGTTGCGCTACTGTCGCACCTGCTGTTACTAAGCAACTAAAACCTGCGTGCTGCAATGACGATGATGATGAAGTTGCGGTAATTTAGCAGGAATAGCCTCACTGACTGAACTAAACTAAGTCTTAACAATGAGAAATGCATTTCCAGCACCGTCAATCCGTCACAGTATTGATGTGTCTGTGTCAGTCTGGCTTCACCTTTCAACTGGATGTTGAGACGTTCTTGGACAGAAAGGGTGAAGCCAGTAAAACAGTCCGTGGGACAGATCACAAAGCTCCGGGTAGTCCTGCACTAAAATGATCAACTTCTTCTCCAGATATTTACCCTAGAATGAGATTTACAGAAGAAAGAAAAGATATCTGCCGGCTGTGATTGGTTGTTCCTCGTCACATGACATGCGGTGCGCGCTGCAGCGTTCCAAAAGTTGAACTATTTCTATCACCATGCAGATTTTTCAGGGTGCGGCTGCGGCAGCAGCAGCCGCAGCAGCAGCAGCAGCAGCAGCAGCAGCCGCAGCAGCAGCAGTCGCAGCAGCAGCAGCCGCCGCAGCAGCAGCAGCCGCAGCAGCAGCAGCAGCCACAGCAGCCGCAGCCGCAGCAGCCACAGCAGCAGCAGCAGCAGCCACAGCAGCCGCAGCAGCAGCAGCCGCAGCAGCAGCAGCAGCCACAGCAGCCGCAGCCGCAGCAGCCACAGCAGCAGCAGCAGCAGCCACAGCAGCCGCAGCAGCAGCAGCCGCAGCAGCAGCAGCAGCAGCCACAGCAGCCGCAGCAACAGCAGCCACAGCAGCCGCAGCCGCAGCAGCCGCAGCAGCAGCCGCAGCCGCAGCCGCAGCCGCACCCTGGAAAATCTGCTTGTCGCAACGGCATCACTCCCGCGTTTGAGCGCGCCTGCATTGAGAACAAGGTATTCCGACGGTAGTCTACAAATGGACTGACGTCAACTCACTGACAAATTAGTGACGTCATGGTGACTACGTCCACTTCTGGTAAACAGTCCACGGTCAGGAGCAACCAGGTTTAGAAAAACGTCAGCAATAATAATGTATATAAATAACGCAGGAATAAAGTATATTATGCAATGCAATTAAATGAAATGGCATTTCACACATATTAAAGACTACAACAGGAACAACACTGGTACGGTCCACAGATAAAGCTGACACAACAAAATAGAGACCTCCTACGTTCAGGATGTTGATGACAGCCATGATGAAGATAATGAAATGATAAACTATGTGAATTATGTTTATACAAATAACTAAATCTCCGTCTCAATCTCATGAATCAAACAGAAATCCTTCTTGACGACCATTTATTTTCTGTCATCCTTTGTCATTTGCCAACTGTGCTTTCCTTGTTCTCCTTCTCTCTCTCTCTGGTCACCTCTTCTAAACAGCTCAAAGTGTAGCACTAATCCCAGTAACTCTGTTGTCCACCATTCACTGCTGTATCTCATCCTCTGTCTGTGTGTGTGTGGCCAGCAATCAGTAAGTGTCAATCATCCTCCAGTGGTTAGTTGTCCTAATTGGAAATAAGCTTGATTGAAAGTGTGCCAGTTGACCCCTGGGGCACAGCTTCTCATTCACCGGGCTGCTGTATTGTGTCAGTAAATGCTCTGGTAGTCACTCACTGTGTGACTGCTCACCGATGCTCGCTGTGCACCGATAAGGTGCATGAAAGAGTGATTTAATAATAATCGCTGCATGAAATTGAACACATTCAGTTGAGCGATGTGTCGTACGGTGTGAATGCCACCGGGGATGTGAAGTCGCTGCCGAGCTGAAATTACAAATATGAAAGTTGAATGTGATTAAAAGAGTGAATGAGAAAACGGCAGCAGTTACCTGGATCGGACTTGGAGAAGGTGTCCATGTCCAACAGGTTTCTGCAACAAAAGGAAAGACGCTGTTAGAGATTGAAGGAGATCTCACATTATTTTGCATACAGTCATATTTTATATACAGTTTCATTTAAATGTAAATGCATCAACCAAACAGCAAGCTGCATGTAAGCCCACCGATGTGATGGCATATGTCACACAGTGGCTTAATAACTCCTGTCTTCACAGTTTGTATGTTCTTCACTAGGGGCGTGGCTCCATACAGCATTTGTTTTCTGTCAGAAAAGCGCTGGCAGGGCGCTGGGGAGCGATTCATCCCAGCGTTTTATCAAAAAAGCACTCCCAGCACTTTTTAAATGTCTCTCTGATGTCTCTTGACAACATATCACCACTCTAACCTCTGTTCGATGATAGACTAGCATCAACTAGAGCAAGGAGGACGATCCGTCGGAGACAACTCGTATGGCGATAAAAGCACTCACAGCAACAATCGCTGCCCACCCAGCCGATCTGCTCCCACAGACGGGCTTCTCAGTCTTTGTTATGATGATGTCTGTCTGACATATGAAGCTCAGGATAGACACAGCCAAAACAAGCTTCTCCTCCATTTTCTACAGCGACATCACAAGCACTTTTCTGAAAAGTTCAGATATGTTCAACGAGAAGCGTTCGCAGCGGCAGAAAGAAGAGGCTGGGTGCAGCTCTGTCGCCGGCGGAGAGGCATAAAGATCCTAGATTCACTTCTTCTTTCTTTATAAGTTCACTTAAAACTGTTATGTTCATTTTGCACTCAAGTTCTTAAAATGAGAAAATACTCTGTACTTTTCATTTGTTAAGTATTTAATTCACACAGGAGTTTACAAAAAGAGGCCTTACCATGTGGTTATTTCATTTATCTATTGAATTACCAGAAAACATGCTATATCGTGACCTATATCGTTATCGAGATATGAAATGACCTATATCGTGACCTATATCGTGACCTATATCGTGACCTATATCGTGACCTAAATCGTGACCTATATCGTTATCGAGATATGAAATGACCTATATCGTGACCTATATCGTGACCTATATCGTGACCTAAATCGTGACCTGTATCGTTATCGAGATATGAAATGACCTATATCGTGATAGAAGACTTTGGTCATATCGCCCAGCCCTACTAGAGCGTCATAGTTTGAAGCGTAGAGCCACGGACCGAGCGTCGGTATTTGAGGAGTTGGGAGTGAGAATGTGTTGCTCATTCCCTGCTAAATAATATTGATGTTGACATATCAGAGGAATTCATATTTCCTCATTTTGTAGCTGCATCAAGGGAAATGAATCACACACAAACACAAAGAACATCATAACACACAGACATCAAATCATTGCCAGGATTACGACCCAATTTCCTCCTAACAACCCGACACATTAGTGAGAATTGACTGTGATAACAAACACAGCGTTCAATAAAGAGCTCAGGAGCGCTGACTGACAGATTGAAGCGTTCTTCTCTAGGGGGCTTGTAGCTGTCAAGGTGACGAGGAGCGACTGCAGGGAGCGGCACAGTGTGCATCCTCACATGTTCACGGACACGTTCGTGTCGACATACAGCGTGTTCGTGTTCATATTCCTGCGTGGGCCTCAGTACAGTAGCCCTCCCCTGCCAATAGAGTGACGGTTTGTAGTGCTAAAACACACAAGTGTAAGAGCCATATGGGTTTCCCCCCACGCAGATGCTTTTATCATACAGGGTTTGCTGTTTTCACCTTCTACTGAAGAAACAGATCCAACAGAGAGTCCAAGTGAAACTGGAACATTCAGGCTAAGTAAGAAAACCTCATTAAAAATCACGTTGAATCCACTTTTATTACTAAAAATCCGTACAGTTGAGCAGCACAACCTCAACAGTATGTCAGTTACCTTATTAAGGATGGTACACTTTTAAAAAGCTATTTAATATTGCTGTTTACTCAATGTTTCTGTTTGTAGCAGCCTTTAATGAACACCATTTCCCACAAGCCCCAGACAGAATGTCACGAGCTTGACAGACTGGCCAGTCGAGGCGAGACTCGTCTCCATAGACCATCCGTGACTGTAACAATAACACATCATGCCTTTTATTAAAGATGATCCCAAAAGAATAGAAAGAGGTGAATATAAAGAGAAATAAGAGTAAGGGAGAAACAAATCACAATGAATTGATGAATGAATGAAGAGAAACACTTCATGGGAGCTATTGGTGGGAAAAATAAAATCCATTCACCTATGTATCGCCATTTATAGTTTTATGATTTTTAAACCGATGTTTTAACACCAGACTCGATATATCTGCTTCATCTGAGTCTATGTGGAGGCAGAAGGAAGTTACCTCTTTTATTGTGGTAGTCTGAGTAACGTGACGTCATACCCGTTCCGTATCCGTCAACCAAAACAAACATTAGCCGGCCGTAGTGAGCAGAAACCGGCGGAGGTTCAGCGTGGAATCGACCTGCACCCTCCCAGGTTAAATCCAGCGTGGTAAACACTACACATCCAGTAAAGGATGAGCTAAAGCTGCACGCTAAACAAAAGGAACTCTATATACAAAATACATCTATGGAAATAAGATTGATTGTGTCAGAGTTGAGAGTTTACAGGGTGAACCCAAATGCAGAAAAGTAGATTTAAATAAAAGCGAGCTTTAATAAATGCAGCTGAAGAGTACAAACAACAAAAACCAACAAGCATCAAAAAACTAAAATACAGGGAGGGGAACAAAGTACAAAAGAATAAATCCAACAAACAACAAAAAAAAAAACTGAGAACAAAACCAAAAATTACCAACCAGGGGACACAAGGAACACGAGGAACATGAGGAACACGAGGAACACGAGGAACATGAGGAACATGAGGAGGGACGAGCAAAAACGGGGGACAAGGTAGACGGGGCTGGAGAGACAAACGAACCGACAAAGACAGAGGGGAACACACAGGCTTAAATACAACAGAGTGATTAGACACAGGTGGAACTAATCAGGGCGGGGCAGACAATCAACAAAGGTAGGAAGTAGAACCAGACAAGACACAGGAGGAGTGAATTACAAAATAAAACAGGAAACACTGGAATGAAAGAATACAAAAGAAACCAAATCCAACAGAAACCAAAATCACAATAACAGAACTAATAAACCAGAAGGAGGAACATAAGACAATCTGAACTTACAACTAACTAACTAACAAACAGAAACAAGTTCAAAGTTCAAAGTTCACAGATTATATTCACCACAAGTATAAAACATTACATGTCCCTAATAAATTAAAAGAAAATCCCACTAATCTGTGAGGGAAATGTCTTTAGTCTTTGATTTTTGGGTTGCTGGAAAAAATGTAATAATTGATTCCAGACAATGATCCTGATCTATTTGACTTCAGGACGTCTCTGATTACATACCTGCAGAAAATCAAACATTGTTACTGGATTCATTTAGAGATTTTTAATTGTTTGAAGTAAAAGTCCCTAGAAGTGTCTGATTGTACTTTATCCCTTCATGGTCTAGTGTTAAAAAAGTTAACAAAAATCGCATTAAATCATAATATTGAATCGCAATAATTAAAAATCGCCACACACATTGAATCGGCCCCCAAGTGTCCTGATAGCGTGGTATCGGGAGATAGGTGTACCGTCCCAGCCCTGATAAGTACCTCATACAACACAAACTATCCCTTTAACAACAAGGTCAAGTTGTGCTGATTCATAAAGATTATTTTGATCATTAAATTGTTTGCACAACAAATTTTTTTCTTTATTTATCAAAAAGCCCAGTGCAGAACTTCCACTGGAAATCTGCTCTGTGAATCTGAGCGGACGTCCTTGTACTTGTACTTGTTTGTACTATACTGGGTATTTCTCTGCCTGTTTATTACATTGTTAGTTAGATTACTGGTAAAGCCAGATCAATATACATGTATTCATATCTTTCAGTTATAGCATCATGTAGCAGTGTATTGCTGTTATAAATAGCCTTCCAGATGTGAGCATGTGTTCCTGCTGACTGCTACGTAGTACAGTATATCTGCAGGGAGCTGGAGACATTTCCTGAGGGCCACGCTGCCAAGTCGCTTTTCTTTTTAAATGCTTAATCACATCATCCCTTCTGCATGATGCCGTGTCGCTTTTATTTACAAGTGTAGACACGTCTTACATGATGTGGTATTTAAGAGCATCCTGGAAATGAAACTGAAATGAAACGAATAAATTCATTGAATAATGAGGCTTAAATTTCAGTTTTTCATAGATTTGTCAATGATTTCCCACTAAGTTGCCTTTCTTGTCTTTGGGTGAACGTGTATTGAAGGGGTTCATTGGGGGTTGCTTTTCAGCAGGAGGCTTCACTTCACTAGAGAGGACGTGCTGCTTTTCTGCAGGAATACTGAACTAATCAGACATGCATACGACTAGACTGCTGTCTTTCTTCTGAAAACGGCGAAGGCTTTTGTTTGGTGCTCCACTCCACGAGCAGAGGATCGGCTTCGTCTTTGAAGCTTTACTTCTGTAAGACACTAATCTCATTTCGGTGACAAAGGTTTTTGCTCGTAATGTGGCCTTATGCTCGAGACCTTCAGGACATGATACGGGGGAAGTTGGGTATCCAATCAGAGCCGTCCCCTGCTGTGATTGACATTCTCCCACTGAGACGTCCTGGCTCCCTGTGCTCACTGACCTACCTGGCATTTCACTCTAAAAGCACCGCCAAAGTCACTTTTTAGCATCCGACCACCCACCACACTGTGCAGCCATCGCAGCTCCAATGCAGCTCCACAATGGAGAACACTAGAATTGGGGTTAATATGTGCTTTGCTTGCACGAGAGGGGAGGTCATTTATTTGCTACCGTCTCATTTAAACAATGGCGTGCCAGCAGTAATCATGGCAGACTGCAGGGTGGCTGCCACGCTCAGCTTGTCTAATAGGATCTAGAGGAGCGGCGTTTGGGTGGAAGGCAGGCAGGCTGGCTGCCACTTACATAAGACAGAAGAAAAACACGGCTTCTCTCCTTCGCCATCTGACTGCCTGTCTAACCCACATACACACTGACATCTCATCTGACGGGGCTGTTTACACACACTGATACACCACGCTGACACAGCAGCCAAAGCTGAGTCATTTTCATCAAGCCTGCGGAGCCTCCGAACCGTCATCAACAAGTGATCAAATCACATTTGGGAATTTACACAGCAGAATCATTTTGTCATGAATGATCTATTTCATGGCAAAATACACAGTCTGACAGCTTTGGACGCACCAACAAGCCTGTTAAAGGGTAACGGCTGGACTTTTCAACCCTAGTGTCTCATGTTTTTGTCAAACTGACTAATAGGAACAACAATTTCTGAAACTGGTCCAGTATTGAGGGAGAACGCTGCAGATGACAGCTGCTCAATATGGTGCTGTTGGGGCAACATGGCACCAACATGGCACCAACATGGCACCAACATGGCACCAACATAGCACCGTCCACTAACAGTTGTTGTTTCCACCATGATGGCTCTGATTGGTATTATCAGTGTCTGATAACATTATGGAAAGAGTCTCACTCAAGGAGAAGTCTCCTTCTGAAATCTGGCGAGGAGACGTGTTGCCGGAAGACAGCGGTGAAATAGTGGAATACATGCATGGTGGAAATGAGAGTGTTTTTTGTGTCGGAGTACAGAAAGCGTAGCTTAGTGTTATCTAAAAGACTTTCAATGTGATGGCTGAATATTTAGATGATTTCATTGTGGAGGAGATCTTTGAATTCATTGGCCGCCAGTATTTATTGGAGCCAGAGTATACAGATATTCAGATTTCACAACCAGACTTCTCCTTGAGCGGAATTTGGACACAAAAACAAACCAGCCTGGATCAAGAGAAAGGTCAGAAACGTCTTTATTTCTCTGTAAGGTCTTCTCTATAATGTCGACAGACACTTATATGAACAACTTGAGCCTGTCAGTGGCAAAAACAAGCACACTCGCCATTTCTGAACACGTCAACAAACACGTCACAACTGGTGAACTCGGAGCTTTCAGAAACTCTCCACTTCAGAGGTTGTGAATATCACAAGAGGGAACACTGCTCGTGAACACAGTTAACACAGTTAACACGGTGAACACGGTGAACACGGTTAACACCACTCCATTTGAAGTCACCAATTACGCCTTTGCTAAATTGTTATAAATTGTTAGCCTCTGTGGCTTCTAGATGCCAACAGTAACGTTTATATTGCCGTTGCTTAGCAGCAGTGTTCTTCACGACTTAAAGGTCCCATATTATAAAAAGTGAGATTTTCATGTCTTTTATATTATAAAACAGGTTTAAGTGCTTTATATAAATACTGTTAAACTATCAAAACACACACGGAGAAATACACACAGCCCGTATTCAGAAATTGTGCGTTAGAAACAAGATTTCTGTCCATTTGTGATGTCACAAATATACAATATTTAGACCATTACACGGTTTTAAACGTAAACATTCTAAATGTGTCCCAGTTTATTTCCTGTTGCAGTGTACGTAAATAACATCAGCTGACAGGAAGTAAACATGGACCCAAGCTGTTGCCTAGCAACGCAATTCCATTGCAATGCACTAAAACGGAGCGTTTCAGACAGACGGTGAATACAGGTATATTCAGACAGACAGGATGAGGAACATAAAGGTTTATTTGAACATCACAGCAGGTAAACATGTTCTAGTAGAAACACAGAATACAAGCATGAACCTGAGAATGAGCTGATACGGGACCTTTAAATTTAAATCTTTGAGATTGCCATTTTAACTAAACTCTAAACAGTCGGCCAACACCAACACAGAAACATACACTAGAAACCAGGACGCTGCTCAACAGAGCAAATACTATCTAATATATATATATAATACACAGTCTGACCTTCAATCAGCGCCAGAGGTCGAAGCTGCTCACACCTGCTCACACCTGCTCACACCTGCTCACACCTGCTCACACCTGCTCACACCTGCTCCCTCATCCAGCAGTCACACAAGCTAACTGCTATCTGATGCTACCAGTTAGCTAGCGTTAGCCGAGCAGCATCATTACTCCCGCTGGTTTAGCGGCTAACGGCTAACTGCTAACTGCTAACTGCTAACTGCTAACTGCTAACTGCTAACTGCTACACAATCGGAGCTGCTCACAGAATCCCAGCTGGGATCCGGCTGATCAGATTAACCAGAGAACAGGTTGTTGGTGTCAAACTACTGCTGCTGCTAACGTTAGCTCTCTGCTAGCATCGCTTCTTCCCTCGAGTCCCGCCCTCTTCCTGACCTCCGACCAATCACCACACAGGTGTCTCTGACTGACAGCTACAGTAACCAATCAAACACAGCAGCTGAAACTAAAGGATCAACCTGTGGTTTTTATCTTGTTAGTCTACAACATTGTTTAGAACTGTTTATTTCAACTACTTATTAGACTATTTACATCCTAACTTGTTTATGCCTAATTTATCTTAATCTCTCAGTTAACTCTTTGTTTTCCTTCTTTATTTAAAGGGACTGTAACTTCTTACCCGTATAAATCATCCGGGTCGGTGTCCCATGCACGCTCACATGTCAGGACCGGAGTCTCTGCTCCTCTGCTCCTCTGCCTGCCTTCACTCACACACCACGCTCCTTCTCTCTCTCTCTCCACCTCTCACGTGCATGCTGCTCACTCCACACTGCAGAAGAGTTAGTTTAGCTCTGAGAATATCTAGTGAATGATCAGTGGACGTTTGTGCAGAAATAACTGCTGCAGCTCCTCCAGACCAACAGAGGTTTCCCGTGTCTTGTGAAGTGACGGGGCTCCGCAGAGAGAAACGTTATCGTCTCCGACTGGATGGCGGTGTCTCCCTGCGGCTGTGGTCGGAGACGATAACATTTCTTTTCCATGAGGATCAGCATTGATTCATGGAGAGACCTTGGTCTGGTCAGCTAACATTACTGCCAAGCAGCTGAAATATAGAGTGATATTGTGCTTTTAGCTGACGTGTGTCTCCTCACTGTGTTGAGCGATGCTCCTTCATGTCTATGTAGAGCGAGCACAAGCGCCAGCAACAGGACGCTGACTTTAGTTGACTTAACGGACACAGGTGAAGCTGTTAACAACACATTTAGGATTCTAACTAACAGGCCATTTAAATAAACTGTTTCATTGCCTAAATTAATTATTTTCTTCCAACTTTTTTAGGAACTAACTTGTTTAAATCTCTTACTGTTACTCCACCGCAGTGCCACCATCCACAGCTGCAGTACCACCATCCACAGCTGCAGTACCGCCACCCACAGCTGCAGTACCACCATCCACAGCTGCAGTACCACCACCCACAGCTGCAGTACCACCATCCACAGCTGCAGTACCGCCACCCACAGCTGCAGTACCACCACCCACAGCTGCAGTACCACCACCCACAGCTGCAGTACCACCACCCACAGCTGCAGTACCACCATCCACAGCTGCAGTACCACCATCCACAGCTGCAGTACCACCATCCACAGCTGCAGTACCGCCACCCACAGCTGCAGTACCACCATCCACAGCTGCAGTACCACCACCCACAGCTGCAGTACCACCATCCACAGCTGCAGTACCGCCACCCACAGCTGCAGTACCACCACCCACAGCTGCAGTACCACCATCCACAGCTGCAGTACCACCACCCACAGCTGCAGTACCACCATCCACAGCTGCAGTACCACCATCCACAGCTGCAGTACCACCACCCACAGCTGCAGTACCACCACCCACAGCTGCAGTACCACCACCCACAGCTGCAGTACCACCACCCACAGCTGCATGCCTCTGCTCCACCAGAAAGACCCAAACATAAAGGACAAAAGGCCGGCTCAAAAGAAATACCACAATATGTGTGTGGACAGAAGAGACCAAGAACACGAGAATTGCATATTGAAAAGGGACAAAGGAAGCGTTATTAATATTCTTTTAATGCCTCTATGTTAGAATATGAAGGTATGAAAACAGACACCAGCCACAGGTCCATCAGACATACCATCAGAATAATGTGGAAGATGCTATAATCACATATGAAATCTACTGGTAGGAGCTTTAAGGTGTTTACAGTAACAGTATTTTATGTAAACACTCTGATTTATTCATCTTTTTTTGCCTTTTTGTTTTTTTATTTATGCAACATTTGCATGGAAAAATATACTCAGGTTAGTCGCCCCAGCTCAGTTAGTGAGTAATACCTCTAAACCCTAATAAAGAGGAAACTCAGACGGGACTTAGGCTGCAGAATTTCTGCCATTTTAAAGATTTTTGGTTTTCATGATAAAACTAAAAGAGATATTTTATTACTAATTCTAAATAAGGTTAAAGGTACAGTGTGATCTGGCAGCACCTAGCGGTGTGGTTGCAGATTGCAACCAGTTGAAACTTCTCATCTCATTCTTCTTGTCTTTTTTGCATGTCTTGTATAGTGAGCCTCTATGTTGCATGTTTTCAATGATTTTAAATATTACATTTTGTAAATTACATTAACAGATGAAAAATAGCCTTTAATAAATAAATAATAAACTAATAAAATGAAATAAATAAATAAATTCTCCGTGTGCCATTACTGGTTCTCCTGGTTCTCCTGGTTCTCCTGGTTCTCCTGGTTCTCCTGGTTCTACTGGTTCATTACTGGTTTCCTGGTTTTACTGGTTCATTACTGGTTCTACTGGTTCTCCTGGTTCTACTGGTTCATTACTGGTTCTCCTGGTTCTGCTGGTTCTACTGGTTCATTACTGGTTCTCCTGGTTCATTACTGGTTCTACTGGTTCATTACTGGTTCTCCTGGTTCATTACTGGTTCTACTGGTTCATTACTGGTTCTCCTGGTTCTCCTGGTTCATTACTGGTTCTCCTGGTTCATTACTGGTTCTCCTGGTTAATAAATGAATAAAATAAAATAAATAAATAAATTCTCCCGTGTGCCGAGCGTGTCGGAGAACTTCGGTGGCCGACGTGAAAACATGAAAGTCTCTCTCTAGAGCCGGCTGTTGGTTTGTCCGTTCTCTAGAGCCGGCTGTTGGTTTGTCCGTTCTCTAGAGCCGGCTGTTTGGTTTGTCCGTTCTCTAGAGCCGGCTGTTGGTTTGTCCGTTCTATAGAGCCAGCTGTTGGTTTGTCCGTTCTATAGAGCCGGCTGTTCGGTTTGTCCGTTCTATAGAGCCAGCTGTTTGGTTTGTCCGTTCTATAGAGCCGGCTGTTGGTTTGTCCGTTCTATAGAGCCAGCTGTTGGTTTGTCCGTTCTATAGAGCCGGCTGTTTGGTTTGTCCGTTCTATAGAGCCAGCTGTTTGGTTTGTCCGTTCTGGGCTTCTGTAGAAGCATGGAGGAGCAACATGAAGAGGAGCCGCTCCCTATGGAGATATAAACATCTCATTCTAAGAAAACACAACCATTCTTATTTTCAGGTGAACATACATACACTAAAAACACATACTTATTAATATTATATTCCGTCTCTGCCAGTGAATCCCTCTAAATGCTACACACTGCTCCTTTAATATCTATATATTGTAATATTGCGGAGCCTCAGCAGAGGCTCTCCTCTTAAAGCAGATCTGCCCGTCTTGACATTAATATACTGGTTCTGTGCAGGGGCGTGAATCTCCCCAGCTCTCCCCTGATTCTCATTTCCCTTTCCCACTCGTGTCTTATCCATTTGAACAGTAACCTCTGTGTCGAGCATCTTAACCTGAATGGGGAAAGCAATCCACCTCATTACCACCTGCAGTGGCTTTGGGCGACAACAGGACATCTGGGCTGTTTGAGGATGAAACCCTTAATGGAAAAAAGAGATGGGAGAGAATAATTCGACCGGGACATCGAGTGCGTGGAGTCAGACTGATTTATTTTTCCTTCAGGCAAAATCCTCCTCATATTACAAAACAAGCCGACTTACTTAGAGATCTAAAAGAGTGAGTATAAGCAGCGAAGTCACAGAGCCTTTTAGATATAAACTCATATATTCACCTCCAGGTAGCCTCCCCTGACAATACACCAACGTTCACGCAATAATGAGACAGAGTGGCTACATGAAAAACGTTTCAACCAAATGTCAAGCGTCTGTCAAAACACATCGGGCAGACACGTCCTCTCAGACAGGATGATGAAAGAAGCTGAGTTAGGAGGATGGTGTGATGGTGACGGAGGAAGGAATCACATCAGAGATACCATCCACCTTCAAGACTGTTTCTGTCAGAGCAGATGTTTGTTTCATGTTTCTCAGCTGGTGATCATCTTCAATCATCCTCAATGCCATTAGAGAGCTCTAGGTCTACGTATACGTGTTATTCAAGCAAAATCACATTCAGAAATCAGTATGGAAAGTTATTCCAGTAGATGGGACTGTGGAGTAGCAGCTAACATGTGATCAGGAATCTCCCCTGAGACAGGAGGACCTCGTGCTGTAAGAACCGGGACACGGAAGGAACGCCACACCTCATGAATGGATGGAAATCAATCAAAACTTAATAATAATGTGGAACTACTACTTTCCTCTCGCCAGCCAGGACAACAAACTACAGCAGTTCCATTCAGATCTGCAAAGATTCATCTTCTCATTATTCCCAAAAGCACAGATATCAGTAATAACATTAACGATTTAAAGGGTAACTTTGGTATTTTTCAACCTGGACCCTATTTTAACATGTTTTTGTGTCTAACTGATTGATAAGGTAGGGATGCATCAATACGACTTTTTCAGTCCCGATACCGATAGCGATACCTGGGCTTTGGGTATCAGCCGATTCTGAGTACCGATCCGTTACCAGTGTTTGATTAATCAGCTGTAGGCCGTTAAACATCGCTTTCCTAATTTTATAAAACTAAATGTAACAAATAAATACATAGATATATATTTATTAAATTGTTATTTATTATCAAAATAATAAATTGTACACCAACAACTTGGTAAAAAATCTTCAGAATTAACAGATAATACAATTCAAGTGTAAACCTTTTTAATGCAGCAAATTGGTCAAAACTATGGAATTAAAATTCCAGTATATAACGTCCATCCATCCTTTATCTGTAACCGCTTATTCAGACTATCACAGGGCTGACACACAGAGACAGACAACCATTCACGCTCACATTCACACCTACGGGACATTTAGAGTCAACAATGAACCTGCATGTCTTTGGACTGTGGGAGGAAACCTGAGCACCCGGAGAAAACCCACGCTAACCTGCATGTCTTTGGACTGTGGGAGGAAACCAGAGCACCCGGAGAAAACCCACGCTCACCTGCATGTCTTTGGACTGTGGGAGGAAACCTGAACACGGAGAAAACCCACGCTAACACGGGTAGAACATGCAGACTCCACACAGAAGAGGTTTGAACCTGCGACCCTCTTGGTGTGAGGCGACAGTGCTAACCACTGCTCCACCGTGCAGCCCCAGTAGATAATGTATATAGTATAAAACCTAGAATTGAATTAAATAGATTGGCCCCATTCACACCTCACCTCATCCACTTTGTTGCAATCATCTAAATATTCAGCCATGCATGTATTCCACTATTCCACCGTTGTCTTCCGGCAACACGTCTCCTCGCCAGATTTCACAACGAGACTTCTCCTTGAGTGAGACTCTTTCCATAATGTTGTCAGACACTGATAATACCAATCAGAGCCTGTCATGGTGAAAACAAGAACTGTTAATGGACGTAAATGACGGTGCCACGTTGCCCCAACAGGATTACATTACAGCCTGTGAGCAGCTGCCGTCTACGGCCTTCTCCCTAAATACTGGACCATTTAAAACAAATATTGTCCCTATTAGTCAGACACAAAAAACATGGGAAAATAGGGTCCAAGTTGAAAAACACCCCCTTTAATGATGGTTTGTTCCATCACGTATCAAGTCAGTGAGTCAACCTGCACACTAGGAGGCTGGAGCCGACCCACCTGCAGCTATCATTAAAATAAAGAATTACACTGCTTGTGTGAGACCGGCCTGGTGGATCATTGACCAACATTATCAACCGGGTTCCTCACAAGCTTCAGCTCCACAGCTTCAGTTATTTCTGCTGATAACGGACTCAGCCTCTCTCTCTCTCTCTCTCTCTCTCTCTGTCTGTATCCACAGCTGATGTCCAGTTCATCTGCAGCGAGGATCCTTCTGGGACCCACCGAGCCGTCCCCATTCTGTCAGTGTCAGGGAGCTGAGACAGCCCCTCTCTAAGCCCTCTGGACCGGCAGGGCCCGGGGACACTGAGGACCAGGAACAGCTTGTCACAATCAGCAGCTTCTGGCCGTATTAGCATATAGACACGACCCAGGACTGAGGGGAAGCGTTGGCCATTAATTCCAATCCTCTGAGCCTCCTGCCGGGGGGGCCCTGGTGGCAGCACCACTGACACTCTTTTCATGCTTTACCACTTGGGGGGTTTAAACTTTAAAGCTGCATAAATTATCCTTTTTGACACTTTTTAGCAGCAGAACAGGCTGGTAGTTGGTAGTTGGTAGCTGGTAGCTGGTAGTTGGTAGTTGGTAGCTGGTAGCTGGTAGCTGGTAGCTTGTAGTTGGTAGCTGGTAGCTGGTAGTTGGTAGCTGGTAGTTGGTAGCTGGTAGCTGGTAGCTGGTAGTTGGTAGTTGGTAGTTGGTAGTTGGTAGCTGGTAGCTGGTAGCTTGTAGTTGGTAGCTGGTAGCTGGTAGCTGGTAGGTGGTAGTTGGTAGCTGGTAGCTGGTAGCTGGTAGTTGGTAGCTGGTAGCTGGTAGCTTGTAGTTGGTAGCTGGTAGCTGGTAGCTGGTAGCTTGTAGTTGGTAGCTGGTAGCTTGTAGTTGGTAGCTGGTAGCTTGTAGTTGGTAGCTGGTAGCTTGTAGTTGGTAGCTGGTAGCTGGTAGTTGGTAGCTGGTAGTTGGTAGTTGGTAGCTGGTAGTTGGTAGCTGGTAGCTGGTAGCTTGTAGTTGGTAGCTGGTAGCTGGTAGTTGGTAGCTGGTAGCTTGTAGTTGGTAGCTGGTAGCTGGTAGCTGGTAGTTGGTAGTTGGTAGCTGGTAGCTGGTAGTTGGTAGCTGGTAGCTGGTAGTTGGTAGCTGGTAGCTGGTAGCTTGTAGTTGGTAGCTGGTAGCTGGTAGCTGGTAGCTTGTAGTTGGTAGCTGGTAGCTGGTAGTTGGTAGCTGGTAGCTTGTAGTTGGTAGCTGGTAGCTTGTAGTTGGTAGCTGGTAGCTTGTAGTTGGTAGCTGGTAGCTTGTAGTTGGTAGCTGGTAGCTGGTAGCTGGTAGCTGGTAGCTTGTAGTTGGTAGTTGGTAGCTGGTAGCTGGTAGCTGGTAGCTTGTAGTTGGTAGCTGGTAGCTGGTAGCTGGTAGCTTGTAGTTGGTAGTTGGTAGCTGGTAGCTGGTAGCTGGTAGCTTGTAGTTGGTAGCTGGTAGTTGGTAGCTGGTAGCTGGTAGCTGGTAGCTGGTAGCTTGTAGTTGGTAGCTGGTAGTTGGTAGCTGGTAGCTGGTAGCTGGTAGCTGGTAGTTGGTAGCTGGTAGCTTGTAGTTGGTAGTTGGTAGCTGGTAGCTGGTAGCTGGTAGCTTGTAGTTGGTAGCTGGTAGCTGGTAGCTGGTAGCTGGTAGCTGGTAGCTGGTAGCTTGTAGTTGGTAGTTGGTAGCTGGTAGCTGGTAGCTGGTAGCTTGTAGTTGGTAGCTGGTAGCTGGTAGCTGGTATCTGGTAGCTGGTAGCTGGTAGTTGATGGATGTGTTAGCAAACTTTTGCTACTTACACATCCGTCAGACACGGAGCAACATTATTCAGAGTCGTGTTTCTATCCAGCCGGCTAGTCAGTATTCACTCCCCTTTTAGCTCTGTTTCATCTCCTTGACCTTTGACCCTTTAGCTGCTAAATGCTCCGCTATGTTCACCAGCTACTTGCTAACTTTGTCTGTCTGCTGCTTGATGCTGGACAGGTGGTGGACATAAAGGACTGTATGTAAGAAGTGGACGTAGTCACCGTGACGTCACCCGTTGGTTTGTAGACTACGGTTTTGAAGCCTCAAGTTTGGCATTTTGGCCGCCGCCATCTTGTTTTTTTTTGCAACCAGAAGTGGCCACAGTGTCAGTGAACAGCAGCGGTTACCTTCTGTACTCTACAGGTGACTGGACTGTACTCTCGCCAGGGGTCTGTCTGACTGACAGGATAATACTTCTGTTTCAGTGAGACACTGAAAAGCTTCCTCTAAAACACCTCAATGTTTTGCATCACAAGGAATGTAATAATGCATTAATATATATGATAATAAACAATGCAGATCCTCTATCCTGTATCCCAGTAAGAACCAGAAGAAACACCAGTTTTAAAGGTCCCATATCAGCTCATTTACAGGTTCATATTTATATTTCTACTAGAACATGTTTACATTATTTAATGTTAAAAAAAACATTATTTTTCTCCTGTCAGTCTGAATAAACCTGTATTCACCCTCTGTCTGAAACGCTAAGGGACAGTCAGACAGTCAGTCAGTCAGACAGACAGTTAGTCAGACAGTCAGACAGTTAGTCAGACAGTCAGACAGACAGTCAGTCAGACAGTCAGTCAGACAATCTGTCAGACAATCAGTCAGACAGTCAGTCAGACAGTCAGTCAGACAGACAGACAGACAGTCAGTCAGTCAGACAGTCAGACAGACAGTCAGTCAGACAGTCAGTCAGACAGACAGTCAGTCAGACAGACAGACAGTCAGTCAGTCAGTCAGTCAGACAGTCAGTCAGACAGACAGACAGACAGTCAGTCAGTCAGTCAGTCAGACAGTCAGTCAGACAGACAGACAGTCAGTCAGTCAGACAGACAGACAGACAGACAGTCAG
>NC_051269.1:43464989-43502489 GCF_015220745.1 Sebastes umbrosus | reverse complement strand
GTCTCCATGTGCTCGGTTAGATTGAGCTTCTTATAATAAATGAGTTCTAGTATTGTTAAATTATTCCTGTCTTCCTCTTCAGGCCTTATTAGAATAACTATTGTTCACATTGTTCAGAGGACAGTCTCAGCTCGTCTGTGTGTCTCTGCTTCATGTGATCTCTCTGGAGCTCTCAGAATAAAGCAGCTCCTGTTAATAAACCCAGCAGCTCCTGTTGGTTCCTGCTGCACCCCCACGCACTCCTACACCCACACGCACACGCACATGCACGTCCTCCTTAGCAATACAAGAGTTGCTCCGTGCACGTCAAACACGCACAATACTGTTTAAAAAGCGCGAGGAAAAGTCTGAGAATCAAAAAGAAACGTGTGGAAACTACGCACAATAAAAATAATAAATCATGAGGACTCAAACTGAAGTGAAGCATCCAGAATGTGTAATAATATATAACCTGTGAGTGTGAGAGGATGATGATGATGGAGATGCTGACAGGTGAGTGATGGAGATGATGAAGATGATGCTGACAGGTGAGTGATGGAGATGATGAAGATGATGCTGACAGGTGAGTGATGGAGAGCAGCTCTAGGCTCCTACCTGCAGGACACGGTGATCTCTATCTTGGTCGCAGGGACGGTGGAGTTCAGCGGGTCGAAGTCTCCTATTGTCGCCATAATCACTGAAGATCACTGAAGATCTGCAATCACTTCAATCACTTCTTCTGCTGCTGCTCAGTGAAACAAGCAAGTTCTCACTTCTATCACACCTCTAGTTCACTCTGAGGAGGAGAGCTGCTGCTGCTGCTTCCATCCACCCGGGAGGATGGAGAGCTGGAGGAGGAGGAGAGGATGGAGAGGAGGAGGAGAGCTGGAGGATCTGGACCGGTTCGGCTCCGGGTGGACTAGTTGATGCTGCTGACGGTCGCTGGAGCAGCTAAGGAGGAGGAGGAGGAGGAGGAGGCATACCTGAGGAAGAGGCTTTCATTCATGGAGAGAGAGAGAGAGACAGAGAGAGAGAGATAGACAGAGAGAGAGAGAGAGATGTGGAGCCACCAGCTCCTTCTTTCTCTCCATCCATCGCCAGGTGGAGGCAGAGACCTCCTCTAGTCTCTCTGCTGCTTCTGGTCGCAACTTGTAGTCGGTGTATGGAGGGTGATTAGTGCCACAGCAGGAGGACCAGAGGCTTTTATAAAATACCTTACAATGCTTAATCCATCCTGTGAAGGGCTCCTTACAATGTGCTCTCAATCAAATGCAAATAAATAATCCATACTGTAGGATCTGTGCAAAATGAACGCTGACGATGACCCCGATGAAGAGCCGTGTTGGTGGCAATGCGTCCGTCATTTAAACAATTATTGTCTTGTAATGTAATGTAGTCATTGTTGTGATGGCAGTCTGTTATTTCTTTATAGCAGACCGTTGCTGTGTATAACAGACCGTTGCTGTGTATAGCAGACCGTTGCAGATGGTCTGCTACATACAGCAACGGTCTGTTATACATAGCAACGGTCTGCTATATACAGCAACGGTCTGTTATATACAGCAACGGTCTGTTATACAGAGCAACGGTCTGTTATATACAGCAACGGTCTGTTATACAGAACAACGGTCTGTTATATACAGCAACGGTCTGTTATACGTAGCAACGGTCTGTTATATGCAGCAACGGTCTGTTATACGTAGCAACGGTCTGTTATATGCAGCAACGGTCTGTTATACAGAGCAACGGTCTGTTATATGCAGCAACGGTCTGTTATACGTAGCAACAGTCTGTTAAACGCAGCAACGGTCTGTTATATACAGCAACGGTCTGTTATACAGAGCAACGGTCTGTTATATACAGCAACGGTCTGTTATACGTAGCAACGGTCTGTTATATGCAGCAACGGTCTGTTATACGTAGCAACGGTCTGTTATATGCAGCAACGGTCTGTTATACAGAGCAACGGTCTGTTATATGCAGCAACGGTCTGTTATACGTAGCAACAGTCTGTTATACAGAGCAACGGTCTGTTATATACAGCAACGGTCTGTTATATACAGCAACGGTCTGTTATACAGAGCAACGGTCTGTTATATACAGCAACGGTCTGTTATACAGAACAACGGTCTGTTATATACAGCAACGGTCTGTTATACGTAGCAACGGTCTGTTATATGCAGCAACGGTCTGTTATACGTAGCAACGGTCTGTTATATGCAGCAACGGTCTGTTATACAGAGCAACGGTCTGTTATATGCAGCAACGGTCTGTTATACGTAGCAACAGTCTGTTAAACGCAGCAACGGTCTGTTATATACAGCAACGGTCTGTTATACAGAGCAACGGTCTGTTATATACAGCAACGGTCTGTTATACGTAGCAACGGTCTGTTATATGCAGCAACGGTCTGTTATACGTAGCAACGGTCTGTTATATGCAGCAACGGTCTGTTATACAGAGCAACGGTCTGTTATATGCAGCAACGGTCTGTTATACGTAGCAACAGTCTGTTATACAGAGCAACGGTCTGTTATATACAGCAACGGTCTGTTATACGTAGCAACGGTCTGTTATATGCAGCAACGGTCTGTTATACAGAGCAACGGTCTGTTATATACAGCAACGGTCTGTTATACAGAGCAACGGTCTGTTATATGCAGCAACGGTCTGTTATACAGAGCAACGGTCTGTTATATGCAGCAACGGTCTGTTATACATAGCAACGGTCTGTTATACGTAGCAACGGTCTGTTATACGTAGCAACAGTCTGTTATACAGAGCAACGGTCTGTTATATACAGCAACAGTCTGTTATACGTAGCAACGGTCTGTTATATGCAGCAACGGTCTGTTATACAGAGCAACGGTCTGTTATATACAGCAACGGTCTGTTATACAGAGCAACGGTCTGTTATATGCAGCAACGGTCTGTTAAACAGAGCAACGGTCTGTTATATGCAGCAACGGTCTGTTATACATAGCAACAGTCTGTTATACGTAGCAACGGTCTGTTATACGCAGCAACGGTCTGTTATATGCAGCAACGGTCTGTTATACGCAGCAACGGTCTGTTATAGGTAGCAACGGTCTGTTATATGCAGCAAAGGTCTGTTATACATAGCAACAGTCTGTTATACATAGCAACGGTCTGTTATACACAGCAACGGTCTGTTATACGTAGCAACGGTCTGCTATACGTAGCAACGGTCTGCTATACGTAGCAACGGTCTGTTATACATAGCAACGGTCTAATATACGTAGCAACGGTCTGCTATACGTAGCAACGGTCTGTTATACGTAGTAACGGTTTGTTATACACAGCAACGGTCTGTTATATGTAGCAACGGTCGAACGCAGAACGCAGTGATTAATCAATCAGAATAGAGTATTAAACAATGCTTTGTAATAAAACTAAATCAGCATTCTTAAGTCGTTTTTAACAGCCTCTCGTCCACCTCGTATAAAATGTAAGTATCCTGCTAAAGTAATCGAAGGCACTCCGTCGGGTTTGTGCTAAATTAAAATGCCTTTATTTTACATGATAATAATTGTTTAAAATGCCCGACGCATTGCCACCAACATCGGTCTTCATCCAGGTCATTGTCAGCGTTGCATTTTAATTTTGCACAAATCCAAGTGTCGATTATTTTTGCAATTTATTTGCATTATTTTTTGAGACCACATTCCACCCAATGAGCCCTTTGATAGATCCAAAGAGCGCCTGTATGTGACCACAGAGACCCAGCGGCGCTTCTACTCCACTACTGTCTTGACCTCACATTGTGTTTAGGTGCTAAACCCGAGGGACGGGTACCGAAACCCACAACTAAACGAGCCACGGGGAGACCGCAGCATCGATAAGCTCCGACGTTAACGGTTCTGCTATCAGCCGGGGATGCTTTAGGGCGGGGCTACCTGCTGATCGACAGGTCGCTACCACGGCGTTGTCCGGTCTGGGAGTTGTCCGTGTCTTACTTTAACTCTTTCACAGTGTGTTTTCACTTTGTAAAAGTTAATTAGAACATTTTTGGTCGCCTAAAAATGTTTTATTAAGCGTTCAGTTGAACTTAGCTCCACCCTCTCTGTCACTGCTGGGTGACAAACCAACAGGTGACGTCACGGTGACCACGTCCACTTCTTCTATACAGTCTGTGTTCTCTACTCCTCTTGCTTCTATTTCAAAATAAGAGTGTACTGTTGTCTGAGATAACTTCATCCAGATGAATCTTTAAGAACCAAATGACCTGGATGAAAATAAAGAAACAGGATTATTTAACAGCATGTCAGCCTGAAGCCACATCTGAAGAACAGGACCCAGATCTGCTAACCCCCTTCAACAAAAACCACAACACGAGATCTGGGCACCGTTCTCTGTGCAGGGATAACCACATTATGGAGATCACCATGATGACAATCTGACGTGGAGGAAGATGAAGATGCAGAAAAGTAGAAACTGTCCAAAGAGAAGAAGAAAGAGGGGAGGTCAAATGAGAAGTAGCAGGAGGAGAGCCTGTCATACCTCTCCTCTCCTCTGTGGCATTAATCACCTCTCATACATGTCCATGGACATTAAATCTGAACACTTTATTCCTCAAGCAGCATGAAGAGTCAATTAATAGGATAAATATTTTATGAATCAATAATTCATTAACCACTGAAACATTTGAGTGTTCCCACCTCTGAGGCAGTGGGAAGATGTAGTTGATTAAATAATCACAAGCTGACTGAGTTGAGATTCCAGCAAACATCTGGCCTGATGAAGTGTCACTGTGTGGGATGACCTCTGACCTCAAACTTTAAAGGGGCGAAGAGAGTTTTACCACAGAAAGCAGTCGGGTAAGAAAAAGGGGGGATTTCTAAACAGATGTTTTAACACCAGACTCAATATATCTGCTTCATCTGAGTCTATGTGGAGGTAAAAGGAAGTTACCGCTTTTATTGTGGTAGTCTGAGTAACGTGACGTCATATCCGTTCCGTATCCGTCAACCAAAACAAACCTCAGAGAGTGTAAAACGTTGGAGGGTCAGCGTGGATACGACCTGCACCCTCCCATGTTAAATCCAGCGTGGTAAACACGACACATCCAGTAAAGGATGGAAACACTTTGGGTTTCACACATTGACAGGAAAAGCAGAGCTAGACAGAGCAGAGCTAAAGCTGCATGCTAACTCTGTCACCGACAGGAAACGTTATGGTATGGTGATAACGTTATGGTATGGAGGTAACGTTATGGTATGGAGGTAACGTTATGGTATGGAGGTAACGTTATGGTATGGAGGTAACGTTATGGTACGGTGGTAACGTTATGGTATGGAGGTAACGTTATGGTACGGTGGTAACGTTATGGTATGGAGGTAACGTTATGGTACGGTGGTAACGTTATGGTATGGAGGTAACGTTATGGTACGGTGGTAACGTTATGGTACGGTGGTAACGTTATGGTACGGAGGTAACGTTATGGTACGGAGGTAACGTTATGGTATGGAGGTAACGTTATGGTATGGAGGTAACGTTATGGTATGGAGGTAACGTTATGGTACGGTGGTAACGTTATGGTACGGTGGTAACGTTATGGTATGGAGGTAACGTTATGGTACGGTGGTAACGTTATGGTACGGAGGTAACGTTATGGTACGGTGGTAACGTTATGGTACGGTGGTAACGTTATGGTATGGAGGTAACGTTATGGTATGGAGGTAACGTTATGGTACGGTGGTAACGTTATGGTATGGAGGTAACGTTATGGTATGGAGGTAACGTTATGGTACGGTGGTAACGTTATGGTACGGTGGTAACGTTATGGTATGGAGGTAACGTTATGGTATGGAGGTAACGTTATGGTATGGAGGTAACGTTATGGTACGGTGGTAACGTTATGGTATGGAGGTAACGTTATGGTATGGAGGTAACGTTATGGTATGGAGGTAACGTTATGGTACGGAGGTAACGTTATGGTGTGGCGGTAACGTTGCAGTGGAGCCGGCCGTCGCTTTCGTCTCCGTGGTCAAACGGGCCGACGCTACGACTGTAGAGCACCCAGATACTGACATTATGTTCTCTGCATTGAAACGGCCCCGATGGAGCTGACCATGGATGGATAAAGAGAACAGAGCTGAAGGGAGAGCTAGAGACCACCTTGGAGAAGTTAGAGGAAGTAGACACGTGGGACGACGTCCACTTTTCAAAATAAGGTGTTAACAAAGGGAACTGTAGATACTAAATACATCTATGGAAATCAGACTGATGGATTATATTCACCAGAAGTACAAAACATTACATGTCCCTTATAAATTAAATATAAAATACCACTAATCTGTGAGGGAAATGTCTTCATTCTTTCATTTTTGGGGTTGCTGGATAAAATGTAATCAATAATTTCTGCCAATGATCCTGATCTATTTGACTTCAGGACGTCTCTGAATACATACTTGCTGAAAATCAAACATTTTTACTGGATTCATTTAGAGATTTTCCAAAGTAAAAGTCCCTAGAAGTGTTTGATTCGTCTGGTTCCCTTCATGGTCTAGAGGTCAACAAGTTAACATCAATCACAGTATATCGTATCAGGAGATCGGTGGATCGTCTCAGCCCTAGAAAGCAGCGTCCTGTCGTCCTATTGAGTCAGGACAATTTATTTAACTTAACACGGTTGAATTTGATCAGAATTGAAACATGTGGTTATATAACTGCTTTATGTAATCACATTACATTTGACACAGAATTCTCATTTGCCAAACTGTTCTTGGAGGCTCATCTGTGTTAAGAACGACCACTTAATGTCCGCTGAGCCGCTGAGGGAAGCAGATCCTGTGGTATAAATAGTTAATATATCTCACCACGGATGAATAAATCAGAAGCTCCGGAGATGATCTGCTGGAGAAAATTCATTCATTCATGTGAACAAGAAAGAAAATAAGCAAAGAAGTTTTGTTTTGTTTGTTTATTCACAATCGCCACCTGCTGAGTTCACCTGTCATTATTAGGGACGCACCGACACCACTTTATTCAGACCGAGTACAAGTACTTACATCTGGGTACTCTCCGGTACCGAGTACCGATACGAGTACTTCTCTGTGCCAAAAGACCCTCGTTAACAGCCAGCTGGAGGGTGTGAGCGACACACGGCAGGCTGGGGAGTCCCGCATACGAGGCGGTGCGCCGTGACCGTCTCTAGGTCGGCTTGGAAAGGCTTCGGGGCGAAGGTGGCTCGCGGCCGAAAGATGATGACGAGAGGTTAACGTCACGCTGCCGTAAAGTGGTATCGGTGCCGTTGTATCGGAGCCGTTTTGCGAGTACGAGTACATGAGCACAGTATCGGACCCCATACCCGATACTGGTATCGGTATCGGTGCATCCCTACTCGTTATAACCTGTCGCTGAGTCATTAGAACCTTTATAACCTGCCACTGAGTCGTTAGAACCTTTACAACCTGCCACTGAGTCATAAGAACCTTTATAACCTGCCGTTGAGTCGTTAGAACCTTTACAACCTGCCACTGAGTCATAAGAACCTTTATAACCTGCCGTTGAGTCGTTAGAACCTTTACAACCTGCCACTGAGTCATAAGAACCTTTATAACCTGCCGTTGAGTCGTTAGAACCTTTATAACCTGCCACTGAGTCGTTAGAACCTTTACAACCTGCCACTGAGTCATAAGAACCTTTATAACCTGCCGTTGAGTCGTTAGAACCTTTACAACCTGCCACTGAGTCGTTAGAACCTTTACAACCTGCCACTGAGTCATAAGAACCTTTACAACCTTTCGCTGAGTCATTAGAACCTTTATAACCTGCCACTGAGTCGTTAGAACCTTTACAACCTGCCACTGAGTCATAAGAACCTTTATAACCTGCCGTTGAGTCGTTGGAACCTTTATAACCTGCCACTGAGTCGTTAGAACCTTTACAACCTGCCACTGAGTCATAAGAACCTTTACAACCTGCCGCTGAGTCGTCAGAAACTTTATAACCTGTCGCTGAGTCGTTAGAACCTTTAGAACCTGCCGCTGAGTCGTCAGAAACTTTATAACCTGTCGCTGAGTCGTTAGAACCTTTAGAACCTGCTGCTGAGTCGTCAGAAACTTTATAACATGTCGCTGAGTCGTTAGAACCTTTAGAACCTGCCGCTGAGTCATTAGAACCTTTGTTACCTGCCGTTGAGTCATCAGAACCTTTATAACCTGTCGCTGAGACATTAGAACCTTTATAACCTGCCGCTGAGTCATTAGAACCTTTGTTACCTGCCGTTGAGTCATCAGAACCTTTATAACCTGTCGCTGAGACATTAGAACCTTTATAACCTGCCGCTGAGACATTAGAACCTTTATAACCTGCTGCTGAGTCATAAGAACCTTTATAACCTGTACAAAGAAGAAGAGTCTTGACACAGAGGAGATCAGGACGAGTGCAACGCAGCATTTTAATCATAATAAAAATCCATTTGAGATAGAGTTGGAGGACGTCATGCACAACCAGAGTGAAGAGTTCTTGAAGTAACTCAGGATGAGTTCCATGTTATTGCAGGTGTCCTGTGATTGGCTGCTTCATAACAGTTACAGGCTGACAGCAGAAATGATGCCAAAATAAAAACAAACGATATGAAACCTCGACTCCTTCTCAGGACAGATATCTTAAAACAAAAGCTTAGAAACCGGACGGGGAGACGAGGTCACGCCTGAACGTCCCACTTGTCTCAAATAAAGTCAGCTGGTGGGGGGGGAACAAAGCTAACCGTCTTCGGCAGCAGAGAAGTGATGCGTGCGGCCATATGAACCAAAACGCTCTCAGATTCATTAAAGAATAAAAGGGATGGAACCTCCCGAGGCTTAAAAGCAGCTCAGCAGACGTGTTGTTGTTGTGGTGCAGCGAGAGCAGCACAAAACACCATTCTGCATGGTAAAATAACAGTTTTGTTTATCATAATTCTTTCCGAGAGCGTGATACAGAACTTGATTGATGTGCGTTAAGTACAGAGTCGGAGTCAGGAAGTGGTTAACCTAGCTGAGCATACAGACTAGAATCAGGAGGCCTCTGTCAGCACCTCTAAGACGGACCGATCAACTCGTCTCATTGGTTTAACCCACACTTGGTAACTTGGTAATTAAGCTTTGGAGGAGTTAGAGACGTGATACTGGAGTCAATCTTCTCATCTCACTATCGGAGAGAAAGGGAATAAAAGTGTTTCACAAACTTCCTGCTAGAATTATTCCTTAAAATCAATAAAATCTTCTTCTACAGTCTTAAAAGGCAGAACTTAAATGTCATCAGGTTGTGTCCATAAGAGCTTCATGTTCCTGTGCAATATTAAACACTAACAGTAATCTTAAAACCGAGTGAGTTTCAAGACTCTATCCACTGTCCTGTCAATGAAAATGGAAAATGCCCCCAAAAAAATAACTTTAAAACAAAAAAAAAACCCGAGTGAGTGATAACGGGGAAACCCCAGAAAGCTTTATCGTAAAGCTAACACTGCTAATGCTCTTAGAACCGTTGAGGAAACAGAACCAGACCTGAAACTGGAGCAGAAGAACATCTGATCCGGCGTTACTGAAGATTAAAAAAAAGGCACAACAAAAGGTCCTGAGGTCCGGCGGCCGTCAGAACCGTTTGGCAACACCGACGAGCTCGTTTCACATAAAACCTCTAAATCTACCCGACAGAAGCTCCGGTAGAAACGTCCGTCCGAGTGTGACGGGAAACGTGTTCTGAACGAGCTGCGATAGCTGAGCAGAACTCTCAGCGCCGGCAGGAATCCGGTGGACCTCGCTTCACCGGAGTCCGACCGGAGAGAACACCGAGAAGGCCTTGGGTTCACAGGTTTGCTACGACGATGCTCAGTGCCTCAGTGCTACTGAAGAAGAAGTGACTGGATGTGGACTCAGGTAGAGGAGAAACGGTGTGCTATGTGAGCTCATTCAGGAACCGTCTCTGTAGACGTTTAATCACCAAAACGTAGTTTCTAAAGACGGAGAAAGTTATCCAGTTAAAGGACACGATCAGATGTTTTCTTCCTCACATGCCGTACGTACGCTGAAAGAGTCGCTGGTCGCTGTAATCACCCCGTCTGTACATATAGAGAGGCCAAGTCCCGCCGAACGGTAGTCGACGGCGAGAGACAAATCTATTTTTGATCCTGTTTGAATCACACGGATGATGTTGGTTAATCTAAAACATTATTCTGAAAGTCAACAAAGTCTCAGTTTGTTACAAAACTGTCCAAGTTTCAGACTAAACACCCAAAAGGGGCGTTAAGTGACGTCAAGTGAGTCGTGTTTCCATCCAGTGCATCGCAGTTTGTCGGATGGACGAACCCTTTAACCCCCCCGAGGGGATCCTGCCAAGACTGAAACTACTGTTGAACTCACAGAATGTGATGTGAGACCAGGACACGCCGCTGGAAGCCTCGTATCACCTTCAGCTGAACAAGGACCCAACTTCTACCAGGAAGGATCCAGGATGGACAGGAGGAGGCGTTACAGCAGCCAGTAACTGTTCCAGCGTACGTACGGCATTAAGACAACCTTATCCTTTAAGTCTAGACCCCGAAGCTGTGAGCTCCAAAACGGGTTCTGATTTGAATCCGCTGCGCCAGATTAGAAACCGAAAAAATAAAAAGCTGTGTGGCGTTTCTGTCAGAAAACAATAAGTGCTGTAATGATCTAATCTTTAAAACGACATTCCTCTTCTCGGATCAGTGATGAAGATCAGTGATGAGGATCAGCTCAGGACGAGAGAAGTAAAAGCATATCGCTGCCTGTAGGACGTGGGACGGTCACTGCAAGGACTCTTTAAAATCAGGAGCAGAATGAAGAAGAAGAGCGGAGGAAGGAGGAAGAGTTCATATTCTGTTCTCAGCAGCTAGAAAGCATCTTTATAACTCTTAATATCTCTTAATAACGCTTCATATCCCTTTTTGATACGGTGGCTGAAACCAGTTCCCTCCCTGATGAACTCAACACGGAGGACTAGAAGTCCAGAGGAGAGTTGGAGCAGCACAGAATAATAAATCCAAGCATGTAAAGGGGAGAGGAATCAGAGGAAAGAGAATGAATGCTTCACCCCCGACTGGAGCGGAGCTGTTTGGCACTTTATTGTCCCGGCGTGTCGTAGCGGCGTGTCATAGCGGCGTGTCGTAGCGGCGGTGGATGGAAGCAGACGGAGGGTCTGAAGTCACATTGAGAGGGTCAGACAATGGCGTTGGTGCCCCGGAGGCCGACCCCGCGGGCAAACTGCTCCAGCAGGCCGGTGATGGCGCCGGACGGGCTCGGCACCGACGACTTGAGGCCCACGGTGGAGCTGTAGGCCGCCAGGAAGACTTCACGCACCGCCTCCAGGCGGGCCTGACGCTGAGACGGGAAGGGACACCTGGAGGAGAGGAGAGGAGAGGAGAAGAGAGGAGAGGAGAGGAGAGAGGAAGAGGAGAGAGAATATGAATACTGTACTCTGCTGAATAGAGAAAATTCCTACTTTAAAAATACAAGAACCAGAAGAAGAGAGCGACGGCAGATCAACCCCACAATGTCCTCCTGAATGAACCATCACAGAGCTCATCAGCATCTCTCTGCTGCTCTCCTTCTCTCGGAATAAACATGGACGGATGTTATTTGTCTTCACTGCGAGTGACGCCGGCGGGAAACACCTTTCATTCAGATGAAGCAGAAATTAAAGTGTGTCCCCTGATGGAAGCAGAGAGGAGGAGGACGAGTCAGAGGGAGGACCGGATCGTCCTCCCGGTCTACGGCTTGGTTCAGAGCAGAGAGGAGGAGGACGAGTCAGAGGGAGGACCGGATCGTCCTCCTGGTCTACGGCTTGGTTCAGAGCAGAGAGGAGGAGGACGAGTCAGAGGGAGGACCGGATCGTCCTCCTGGTCTACGGCTTGGTTCAGAGCAGAGAGGAGGAGGACGAGTCAGAGGGAGGACCGGATCGTCCTCCTGGTCTACGGCTTGGTTCAGAGCAGAGAGGAGGAGGACGAGTCAGAGGGAGGACCGGATCGTCCTCCTGGTCTACGGCTTGGTTCAGAGCAGAGAGGAGGAGGACGAGTCAGAGGGAGGACCGGATCGTCCTCCTGGTCTACGGCTCGGTTCAGAGACAAATGTTCCCGACAACAGAACCGTGTTCATGTTCTATCGGTACTCCGTACGGTGCTACTTACATTCGTCCACTGGGTCCCTCGTCCTGAAAGCTGAAGGGCAGCGGTGAGTCGTAGGCGGCGGCCACGGCAGACGAGGTGGAGGAGGCCGAGGCCAGAGGTGGAGGGAAGTGAGCGTGGTCATGGATGCTGCCGCAACCCGAGACTATCTGCCAGCTCCCGTACTCCGTAGAGAGGGAGGAACCGGACCGGGTGTAGTCTGCTGCTAACCTGAGAGAGACAGATAACAGAGACAGTGAGACGGCTGCGGATCGGGACGTAGAGCCGCTCGTCGGTTAAATCCTCCTCCGTTCCGCATGTCGACCGGTCGCTGGGCGAGACACGGAAACACAAAGTGCTCCCGCAGGCTGAGCCGTCGGCGAGTGAACAGGTGAATGTTGACATGTGATGTAAAGAACTTTGAGTGGTCGGAGGACTAGAGAGACGCTACTGCAGAGAAATACAAGTCAGAGACAAAACAACAGAGACAAAGAAAGAGCAGGACAGATGGAGAGAGAGACTAAGAGCAACTGAACACTGAAGAAGACATTTTCAGGTGACCAAAAATGATCTAATGAATTTTGAAACAGTGAAAGGGTTAAAGTTGTAGACTAAAACACGGACAACTCCCAGACCGGACAACGCTGTGGTAGCGACCTGTCAATCACCAGGTAGCCCCGCCCTAAAGCATCCCCTGCTTTAACTACTTCACTTTAAAGGTGCAGTGTGTAGGATCTGGTGGTATCTAGCGTCGAGGTGATGAGATCACAACCAACTGAAGCCTTTCCCGTGTGCCGAGCGTGTTGGAGAGCTATGTTCCTCTCTAGAGCCATCTGGAGCAGAGCCAGTACGTAGAGCTTGTGTGTGTGTGGGAAGTGAGTGGTGAAGCAAGAGCTAGAGAGTGGTGGCGACGGCAGCGAGTAGCGTTATCGACTCCGACCCAAGCAGGGAAATTTGACAGACTTTAGCTGGTCCGTTCTGGGCTACTCGCGGACGCCGTGGACATTTTGGATGTGTAACTTTAGTCCTCTACTCCGAGGTGATCCGTGTTCGCCTCCAGTCTTTCCTTTGCTCTGCCTCCAGCTGACACCGTAACGTCATCGTGTCATCGGACTTCACTGCGACTACTACACACTGAACAGTATGTTTTAATAGTGATGGAAGGTTTTCAGCTCATTTCAGTAATAGCTGGGATAATGTATGAACTTATACTGTGAACCGAGTCAGAGCTGAACACCAGAGGAAGAGAGCCACCGGCTGCTGGGAGCGCCGGGCCTCTGGTGATCATCCAACATTTACATTACTGAAGTTAAGTGTGTGTGTGTGTGTGTGTGTGTGTGTGTGTGTGTGTGTGTGTGCGTGCGTGCGTGCATGCGTGCGTGTGTGTAAAAATAAGATGGCACGCCAGCTTGGACCGGCTGATGGGAGTTATATCGACTCACTGACCTTCTTCCAGGGACAGCCAGCGGGCTGCTGCCGGTGCGCGTGATGCCGTGTTCTGATTGGTTGGAGGAGGAGGAGCTGGAAGACCTGGCCTCGCTGAGTGGATGAGAGAGATGCTCCTCCAGAGGGAGAGGTTTACTCCACACCACCATCTGAGGAGACGAGGTGGTGCCTTTCCTCCTGAGGACAGAGAGAGAGAACATCAGCATCCACAGAGGAGGAGGAGGAGGAAGAGGAGGAGGAGGAGGAGGAGGAGGAGGAGGAGGAGGAAGAGGAGAGGGGAGGAGGAAGAGGAAGAGAGGGGAGGATGAGGAAGAGGAAGAGGAAGAGGAGGAGGAGGAGGAGGAGGAGGAGGAGGAGGAGGATGAGAGCAGAAAAGCAGCTTTGTGCTGACTGATCTTCATAAATCAACGTTTCCTTCTGAAGACTTAAATAAAAACATTTGTCAGTCGTTTCATTTTCCTGACATTGATCCAGATCAGAGAGATTGAGGGACTGAGGCCTGTTAAGACATCAGCTCTGGGCGGGGGGGGGGGGGGTCATCCGGCAACATACCATGTTGGAAAGTGAAAAATACTGAAACTAAATAAAAACGATATCCTTTAAGAGAAACTAACCTGGAACGAGTCAACTGGTTAAAAAGAGCGCAGACAGATCCCCGCTCCCAGCCGGCGGTACCGTGAGCTGGTCGGCTTGTTATTCACACGGTGTGAATGTGACACATTCTGGCCGTTCCTACGCAGTTCTCTCCAACCATGTATTTGGTATGTATATGTAGTAGTGATATCTGACCTGTTATGAGAGTTAATCAGCACCGCCCGACCCGCTAAATCATGCGTTAATCAACCACCTGACCCGACCCGCAAACCGCCAACTTCCTGCATTATAGTAGCACAATAGATGTCAGGACTGAGGTCTGAGACGAGCGGACTCGAGCGCCACGGCTCACAGTGTGTGTGTGTGTGTGAGCGTGTGCGAGTGTGTGTATGACCTCTTGACAGCTCGTTACGTGGTGGCGGCACAGAATATATTAAACTGACACGCCGTCACCGCGGCGGATGTGTGTGCATGTTTGAGAGAGAGAGAAAGACGGAGAGGGGAAAGAAGGTGGACTATTGCACCAATGTTTCTGTTAGTTATTAATAAGTTACTCAGAAAGCTGTTTGACCCGCACGCCTGGAACCGCTCACCTGAACCTGCCCGACCCGTGGGAGGGGGTTGACCCGCACATGATTACTTCTGGGACATTAGCCATACCAGACCCTAACAAAAATAAAATAAAACTAAATATTTAAAAACTAAAACTAGGGCTATCTCTCAGACTTTTTCCAGACTTTTTTTCGGAAATTTTTTTCGGACATTTTTCAGACTTTTTTTTTGGGGATATTTCTCAGACTTTTGTTTCAGACTTTTTTTCCCAGTCATTTCTCAGACTTTTATTGTGAAAGGAAAGAACTGAAGGAGTGGATGTGGTCGGCGCTGCGTTTGTCGAGGCTGAAAGGAGTAATAAAGTTTGACGTCTTGGTTTGGACTACGGAGCCTCCGTGTTGTCGGTTCATAAATATAGACGCAATTCATCCGGTTCTGCACAACCCGACTGGTTGATGTCTTTATTCACGGAGCGAAAGCTCAGAAAAATCAACCTTGTTCCGTAAAAAAAAAAAATCACACCACTTTTCCGCTGCGCAATATTTAAATTTGGAGAGAAAATATTCATGACAGTTCGAAGGATATATTGACGAGCGAATTAATCTCACAAAAAAAAGGCCTTAACTTGTTTGAAAAGGTTTTTCAACTTTCCAAAACATACGATAAATAAATATATAAGGAATGAATCCCTGAATTCTGCGACACTGACCAGCTGGAGGCCTGGGGTTGGCTGGTGAACAGGTCCACAGTGTCGTTGGTGAGGCTGGAGGCGCCGCCCACCTCCTCAGTGATGAGGGAGAAGTCGCTGCTCAGACTCGTCACACTGCCGCGATCCTTCGACTCTGAAACCACAGAACACACAGCGAGGATGTTAGTTCAGCTCCGGACTCAGTAGAACATTCTGACAGATCACAGCCGGAGCTGAAGGGAAACCAGAACTTCTGGGTTCTGTCACAGACGTAAGAAAACCTCACTCAGAATCACATTGATATTTGAAACAATGCTATTAACTCCAGCTTTGAAACGAGGGATTAATGCTGGAATAGCTTACTGCGACTGAGGCATTACTATTAGCTGCACATGTGCTTCCTGTTCTGGGATGTCAAGACGTCCCACAGAAACACAGCAGCCTCTGTGCAGTATCATCAGCCTTTTAGAGACATATTCTGAGCAGCTTTTCTCTTCCTCTCCTCCTCCGGTTGAGCCAGAAGTGTCCATATAACAGAAATTATAAGCCATTTATAGCCGTGAAAATGATAAACTCTGACATAAAGCAGTATACTAAGTCGAACTCTACTGAAGGTTAAAAGCCTGCAGACAGAAAGGTTTGTGACGCAAGATGTTTTGGATTAAAGCCTTGCAATTTTCTAAAGAGATGAAAGCGCTGTGTTATCACCCAGAGTCTCGTTGCTTTGTCTCTGTGCTTTGTTATTATACCTCATTGCATCAGACCAGGCGTTCCCGACGCTGCCACGAGCACGTCAACAAGATCAATTACTTAAGAGGAAATAACAAGTTGGACTCGGATGAAAAATAATGACACCGTTGACACGTTTCCTGCGTTTCCATTAACCCTCTGAGACCCACAATAGACCTGTTTTAGTCTTTTTTAGGGGGGCCCAGAGGGTCTAGGGGTCTTTAGGGGGTCTAGGGGTTTTTAGGGGGTACAGGGATCTTTAGGGGGTACAGAGGGTCTTTAGGGGGTCTAGGGGTCTTTAGGGGGTTTTTAGGGGGAGATAGCAGGTCAACAGTAGATGTCACATAGAAGTGGTGTACATCATCTGAAAGCTGAAACCTGAAGATTCATTTGAGATGCAGCTCAGCACTGAGGGTCAAGTTTGTCTGACTTTTTTTTGGGGGATATTTCTCAGACTTTTTTTTTCGGACATTTTTTATTTCTTCGGACATTTTTCAGACTTTGTTTTTGGACAACTACATCAATATGAAAAAAAAGTCATTTCTCAGACTTTTTTTCCTAAATTTTTCAGACTTTGTTTCGGACATTTGTCTGAATTTTTTGGGGGATATTTCTCCGACTTTTGTTTTTCAACATTTTTCAGACTTGTTTTTGATTTTTTTTTGGACTTTTTTTCAGACGTTTTTCAGAATTTTTTTCGGACATTTATCGGACTTTTTTGGGGAGGATATTTCTCAGACTTTTGTTTTAGACATTTTTCAGACTTTTTTTCAGACTTTTTTTCCCAGTCATTTCTCAGACTTTTTTTCAGACATTTTTCAGACATTTTTCAGACTTTTTTCGGACTTTTTTGCCGGACTTTTTTTGGGGGGATATTTCTCCGACTTTTTTTTCCGGACATTTTTCAGATTTTTTTTTCTCCAAACATTTTTTCAGACTTTTTTTTTTGGTCATTTTTTATTTCTTCGGACATTTTTCAGACTTTGTTTTTGGACAACTACACCAATGTGTAGTTGACGGTACAAAAGTGGTCGCACTACTCCAACTAAACATAATAAAACTAGAATTCATTTGTTTGTTGAATGAGCGCATCCATCCATCAGAGGTCTATCACAGTTACCCTGCATGTATGAGACACTCTGACTTACTTAACTGGCAGAGATCTTCCACAGAGAAATCACTGTCTTTGAAGTGGGAGTTCTTCCTCCTGAAAGAGAGAAATATAATGATGATGAAATAACAGCAGAGATCAAAAGAAGAGAACGAAAGCTGCAGACTGGATTCGACTTTTCCCTACGGAAGCTCGATATTCACTGAGTTAGTTATATACTGTACGAGTGTTACTAAGAAAGAAAGAAAATAACAGACATGTATATATCATAAGTATAGATCACAACAGACCTGTGTAGATCACAACAGACCTGTGTAGATCACAACAGACCTGTATAGATCACAACAGACCTGTGTAGATCACAACAGACCTGTGTAGATCACAACAGACCTGTATAGATCACAAAAGACCTGTATAGATCGCAACAGACCTGTATAGATCGCAACAGACCTGTACAGATCGCAACAGACCTGTACAGATCGCAACAGACCTGTACAGATCGCAACAGACCTGTACAGATCGCAACAGACCTGTACAGATCATAACAGACCTGTATAGATCACAACAGACCTGTATAGATCACAACAGACCTGTATAGATCACAACAGACCTGTATAGATCATAACAGACCTGTATAGATCATAACAGACCTGTATAGATCACAACAGACCTGTATAGATCACAACAGACCTGTATAGATCATAACAGACCTGTATAGATCATAACAGACCTGTATAGATCATATTGACATGAAATAAGATAAAGGGAAGAACACACCTCTGTTTCTTAACAGCAGAGAACTTCTCTGAGACGATGTGCTTCAAAAAATTGAAGCAAAAAAAGAAAATCTGAGGAAGAAAAAGAAAATGTTTTGAGGAAACAGATCGATAACAGATCGATAACAGATCAATCACAGATCAATCACAGATCAATCAAAGGTAAACTACTACACGTTCAGATGGAGACAGCAGCCCAGTAGGTAGAGCTGGGTATCCTTTAATAAATGACCATATCAGTACCAGTACCAGTACCAGTACCCTTAAAGTGAGACCGATGACGCCGTCCCCCGACACACACACACCCCTGCGCTGACAGTAAAGAGTCGAACTGAACGTGCCACACGTTGTACCGGTAGTAACGTTTCTACCAGGCGGCGCCCGCAACGGTTAATACAAGGGAAATATATATATGTTTGAAGACGAGACAAAAAGTCGCATAAACTATCTGATTTTTTATAATTAACGACTATTCGAAAGATCTAAAATCACAACCCACCCCTACTTGGTACCGGTTTATTTTGGTACCGACACCGAGCACTACCAGCAGACAGTGTGTCCTAACACACACCGTGTGTCCTAACACACACCGTCACATGACACAGGAAACAGTCGTCACACATCCGACAGCTAGCTGTTACCACCCAGTGAGATTCATGTGACTGAGGGAACATATAAATCTCTTCTATTGAGACTACTCAAGGTGTAGATACTATTATATACATTTATACAAATATATAAAAATGATTGATGCATGTAATATTGTGTTCCAGTCAGTCTTCTTTCTGTAAACAGAAGTTATCATAGTCATAGAAAAATCAATAAAAGCTTAATATTGGGATAAACTTACCTCCTCCCCTTTGGAGAGTCGATCTGGCAGCATGTGACTGGAAACAGAGACAGAAGAACGGACGGTTACATATCAGCTGTCAGAATCACAAGTTGTCCATCTAAAGACGCATAAATTATAATTATAGAAGTTATAAAGTCTCTGAAGTTGATGTTTTTGATGCAACCCGTTTCAGAGAAGTGAGCTCCAGGAATGATTAAAACGCTGCTACTAAAGAGAGAGTTCCTATAAGGTAGTTGACGGAGAGGTCATGACCGAGTCATCGCTTATACCAACAAGTAGCTCGCTAAAGGTCACTACACACAAAGTCACTATGTAAACCTGTTTCAATTTCTATCCAATCAGATTCCCAGACATCCTGCCCCCTTCTGACACACAATGGTTATGTGCCAATCAGCTGTCAATTAACGGAGTTAAGCTGCAGGCGCCCGATAGCTCATGTAACGAGGCCGAGTCCTAACCGCGGCGGCCCGGGTTCGAATCCGACCTGCGGCCACTTCCGCATGTCGCCCCCATGTCGAAAGCTATGCCTATAAAAAGGCAAAAAAAATATTAAAAATACACTATTTTCAAGAGGAATATGCCGAAACTCAAGGCCTCAAAACTGTAATCCACAAACCGATGGGTGACCGTCACGGTGACTACGTCCACTTCTTATATACAGTCTGTGGTTACCGCTAGTGATGGCGAGATGCTTCATCCCTGGACACTTTCAAAAAACACCTCAAGCACCACCTGTTCATCATCTGAACATCTGGCCTCTGATCTCTAACTCTTCCTACACATCACTCTTCTAATTACTTAGCTACAGCTTTTCCTCGGTTTTATTTATCAGTATGATTTTGAGTGCCGTCTTTGTAAAGCGTCCTTGGGTTTCTTGAAAGGCGCTATATAAACCCAATTTATTATCATTATTTATTATCAATATTATTATTATTATTATTATTATTATTATTATTATTATATTATTATTATCATTATCAATATTATTATTATTATTATTATTATTATTATTATTATCAATATTATTATTATCAATATTATTATTATTATTATTATCATTATTATTATTATCATTATCAATATTATTATCATTATTATTATTATTATTATCAATATTATTATTATTATTATTATCATTAGATGCACACGAAACCACCTGTTGGTCAAAGTGTAAAACAGGCAGATATGTTCCAGATGTGTGGCAGTGGTTTAACCGGGCACAGGGCAGTGGATGTGCTTGTGTAACTAAAGGAAAATGATAGATGGGAGATGTTATTCGTTTTTATTCAGGAATAATAAGTTCTTAACTGTATTTCGGCTCCGGGATTGAACGATACGAGCCTCGATACTCGTTTCACAGAAAACGTCCTGAATTACTCGACACACGCTCCGAAGCCTCGGCACATCACGTCACATCACTAGTTACCGCAGTCTTGGAAAGGAAGGAGTGAGTGGAGGGGTACTCAGTTGGTTGTAATCTGCAACCACACCACTAGATGCCGCCAAATCTTACACACTACACCTTTAACATAAGAAGACTCCTTCAAACATGAGTTGTTCAGAAAGTGCACGAGCACTGGAGCAGAATCTACTGGATTCTCTTGAGAGTGATTACAGCTACTTCGGTGCTGCCGACGCTGTTTGTTTACGGCCACGAAAGAGAAATCGATAGATTACTCCACAAATAACCTGGAGTCCAACTAGGATTCAGTTGTGACTGATGAGGTGAAGTGCAGCAGCAGCAGGAGCTCTGGGCGCTCCCTCTGCTTCTCTCACACACAAACACACTTCTTCTGCCGGGTCAGTGTCCCAGGGGCTTGGGCGAGCCTGCTGCTGTGTAATTACATGAAGGGGCTTTTTACGAGACTGCCTCTGATGAACACAAATTGGAGAAATCTTGCTGGTAATTATGAAAGGAGAACCCGAGAGAGAGAGTGTGCATTCAAGAGAGAGAGAGAGAGAGAGAGAGAGAGAGGGAGGATAAAAGATGTGGTCAAGAGCAAAGCCAGAGTCGTACTACTCGTCTCATGTTGTCCCGGCTTTCCTGTCCCACCGCTTCATTAAACAGTCACTTTTCAATTATGCGTCTCAGACGAACACGGCGCATCTCAAACCACACGGCACGGACGAGCTGCAAAAGCACCTCTAAACTATTTATGCCGGCTAATGCTCCGCGAGCTACGGCTCACCATGAAGTCATGAAATTATGATAGTGATGATTATTTTTACCCGAAGAGGAACCAGTCGTAAGCGATGGTCAGGTACAGGATCTCGGCCGGCTCCAGGCTGGCGTGCACGGCGCCGTCCTGTGAAAAATACATGAGGAGAATGAGTCAAATGAAATCAAATTAAACACCGTGGGCCGATCGTCCACGAGGACGTCATGCAGCTCCGGACACTCAAACTGGATTTCTTATTCTGTCTGAAGAGCACTCCGTATGTGTGGTTTCATGAGGAGCTTCCAGAGTGGAGGAACAGATTACATATTCATAACACAACGGGTTCTATTTTTAATAAAGGCGATGAATACAGAAGAGGCTGATTAAAACGTGTGTTTGAAATGGTGAATGAGTTGTATGAGGAGAGGTATGAATGAGGAGGATTACTGGAGTCACTAATGGATGTTGGAGAGGCCGACTGAGCAGCCGGGTGACGGGGGGGTCACGTGGAGAGACACCGGGGGGGAATCAAGGAGAAGAGAAGACAAGTAAGGACTTACTGCCCACAGGGAGAGCCTGAGGAGGGACACGAACAGAGGCGTCCGGTCCCAGCCTGATATGCAGTGCACCAGGAGGCCGCTCTCATCTGAAACAACACACATCATCAGAAACACCGATTAGTCATTACATCATCAGAAACACTGATTAGTCATTACATCATACCTACAGACCACCTACAGACCACCTATAGACCAACTTTAGACCACCTTTAGACCACCTACCATCACTGTTGATGATGTGCAGCAGCAGCTTCAGGTAGTTCTGGGTCTGCTCCACCAGGTCCCACGACTGAACAACAGACACAAACACATGAACACGTCAGTAAATACACAGTGAGGTTTAAACCAGACCATGTTCCCCTTAAGAGGAGACCCCTTAACAATCTTTAACTTCTAGATATCACCATGAAACCTCCCCAGCTGATTACTGACATTAAGACTATTATGTTTTGTATTACAAGTTTTCTGAAATGTGATGTTTAAATATGTAAATGAGGCGTTATCTAACGGTAACTGTTGGTGAATTTAGGAGAAATCTACAGACAGAAATAGACAAAGTAGTAAAATAAACACCTGAATGTGTATTTTAGATGTTTTCTTTCCACTAGTCTGAGAGAAGACGTGTTATAGAAGCTACATAGAGCTAAATCTCTAAATTGACTTGTGTATGAATAAACTATGTTTTAGCCTGAAGTGTCTGACAGAATCCTCTGAGACGCCGTCTGGAGGAATCATCTCCTGCATCAGCTTGTTCCAGCTGTTTGTTTAATCAAATTAAAGATCCTGACGCTAGTCTGTGTTTTTTTATGGTTGCACCATCATTTGATACCCATTTCTCCTGAACTCAGCCGTACATATGGTATGTTAATAAAGCTATGTGGGTTTGAACAATGTTTGAGTCTAGCTATAACTGTATGTGTGTGAGTGGTTATATGAACCAGAGCAGTCTGCAGGTTGGACTACAGATGGCACTGACGCACCACTAATATAACAGAGAACAACAACAGAGAGAGGACGTTAGATAAGAAGAGAAGAGAGGAGGTAACCTGGTATCGAGTCCAGTCAATGTTCAAGTTCTGAGTAAAGCACATGGGGATTGTCAAAGGAGCGTCCACATAGTCCTGTCAGAGGAGAGAGACACGGTGTCATTAGGTTAAAACAACAGAGCCACGCTGCTGTATAATAATCACAGAGACGACAGAGAACAGTCTCTATACCTGATTCCAGTTGAACACCAGACCCTCCGCTGTGTAGTCTCTGTCTTTGTAATCCTTAAAAAACTCACACCCTAAAAAAAGACAAGAAGAATCACATTCAGCACACCTGGGTCCGGAGTTCTAGCTAAGGCCACAGAATGGTTATCTCGCACGACAGCTGGATTCTCGCGATAAACACGAGATAATGCAATATCACATGTTGTCAGGCTTCAAGCAACGTGTCTGTGTCCTAACCACGGTGCTACGGGCCAATATCAGCGTGCTGAGAGGAGCTGCTGGCAGCTATGAGCGTGGTTTAGGGGGATGTGACGCGACGACACAGAGAGGTCGTTCTAAGAAAGGGATAATGCACAGCGAGCCGGTCATTGTTGTGAAATGAACCCCGACACGAAGCGGTCTTGCATCGCACTGAACACCGTCTCGGTTAGTCTTTCTAGCAATCACCAACTCTGGTTTGGTTGAAATAAAACCTTATTTTACTGAGTTAGATGTGAGAATATGCCGGCTCTACGTGTTATTTCTCTCTGATGTATCTCTCTGCCTGCAGAGCAGCCGCCGGGCGCCTCCCGTTCGTTATTAATAACGATTCATCTACTACATCGATGTAACCATTTATATTCCTACGATCCAACTGCATCGATAGGTACTCGGCAAGTTGTCCTTCACGGGGGACGCATATTGATATAAAATCGATTTGCAAAGTAAATAATCGATTGTATTGATGCTAAGAATTTGCACCTTGTATTTAAGGACGTTATATGAAAGTGAAAGAAATGTTAAACGTTCACTCTCCCTGTGTATGATGTCATCGAAATGCTTCAGCAGCGCATCCCAGAAATACAACAACAAAACAAAGCAGGCTGACGGCGAGGAAGAGCAAGAGGAGCGAGAGATTTTCAAGCCGCATTTGAGGTCCAGCGTGTGGAAACATTTTGGCTTTTGCAAAAAGGGAGATGCCCTCGATCAATCGCTCGCTGTTTGCAGAATATGAAAGGCCAGGTGAAATACAACGGCAACACGACCAATCTGTCCACTCGCCTCCTGAGACGAAATGGGATTGCTAACACCGAACACCCAGGTACCTCTAGCATAGAGTGTATGTGTCGCATCGTGTTGCATCGTATCGCATCGTGTTGCATCGTATCGTATCGTGTCGTATCGTATCGTATCGCTCTAGATGAGCCAAATATCGTCTTTGAATCGTAACAGAACCATGGAAAGTGATACGTATCATATCGTTGTAAAAAGTTAGCGTTACACCCCTAATTACTAAATTAGACAAACATTGCTAAAAAAACAAAAAACAAAACAACCGGTGACGTATTCAGCCAATCGCTCAACCATATTATACACCTATATATACCTATATACTGTATCTGCAGTGAGCTAATATCTGCTGATAAACAGTATCGGTCCAGCTCGAGTGGACTTAAAGGTGCAGTGTGAAGGATTTGGCGGCATCTAGTGGTGTGGTTACAGATTGCAACCAGGTGAATACCCCTGCGCTCACCCCTCCCTTTCTAAGTGTGTAGGAGAACTACGGTGGCCTTCAGGTAACGTAAAAACGCGAAAGAACCCGCTCCCTATGTAGATATGAAGGGCTCATTTGAAGCTGAGGAAAACACAACCATTCTTAGTTTCAGGTGATTAAACACGAATGAAAACAGAATTATGAATATTATATTCCGTTTCTGCTCATAGAGCCTCTGAAATCCTTTAACATGAGGAGTTTATACCTGGATAAGGCACAGAGAGCAAAGTGAAGTCTGCATAGCGTTGAGCCTTGTCCGCCTTCTCGGAGGACGTCACACTGCAGAGACAGAAAGAAAGACAACATGAGATACATTGTGAGCATTCATGGGCACCTTCAGTATTCTAATACGCAACTCGTTTACATCATACACAGACATGTTATTACAGCTACAGCAGAATCGGTGTAACATTTTGGGACATAGGCAGGCTGCTGCGTTTATTTTCGTTCATCTTTAAAAGGGACTGTTTGTAAGAATCCTAAATGTCTTGTTAACAGCTTCACCTGTGTCCGTTAAGTCAACTAAAGTCAGCGTCCTGTTGCTGGCGCTTGTGCTCGCTCTACATAGACATGAAGGAGCATCACTCAACACAGTGAGGAGACACACGTCAGCTAAAAGCACAATATCACTCTATATTTCAGCTGCTTGGCAGTAATGTTAGCTGACCAGACCAAGGTCTCTCCATGAATCAATGCTGATCCTAGTGTTGGCTTCTCCCGCCTCAGCCTCCCGACCGCGGCCGGAGGGAACGGGGGAGACGCCGGAGTTTTGGTCGGAGACGATAACGTTTCTCTCTGCGGAGCCCCGTCACTTCACAAGACACGGGAAACCTCTGTTGGTCTGGAGGAGCTGCAGCAGTTATTTCTGCACAAACGTCCACTGAACATTCACTAGATATTCTCAGAGCTAAACTAACTCTTCTGCAGTGTGGAGTGAGCAGCATGCACGTGAGAGGTGGAGAGAGAGAGAGAGAAGGAGCGCGGTGTGTGAGTGAAGGCAGGCAGAGGAGCAGAGGAGCAGAGACTCCGGTCCTGGAGACCAAAGCTACGGTCTCCTCCGCGGCCTCCGACCGCGTCCTCCGACACTGTTTAACAGTTTCACTGCCTTTCTAGCATTAACATTGTTCCATACCATAACATTCCTTACATCCTTCTTTGGTTTGTCCTGGTATGTTCGCTGCTGTTTTCATCGTTAAGCACCAGATCCATCTGTTCCACATGTAACCACTAACAGTGTGTTATCGGGATGAACTACTGTTCAGATCTCAAGCCTCCCCAGCTTAGACATAATCAAAAGCACGCTGTATGCACACAGTCTCCATTAGCGGCAGAATCTGCAGAAGACCTCAAGCCAAACACAAATACCACTGAGTCAACAGTCAGATGCCTTCCATGAGGTTCCTTCCAACAAAGTCCAGCGTAAACAGTGACCTAGATAACAGGATGAACTAGTCCGTGCTGTTCCTTACTTTAGGCCAAACTTAACCTTCTTGTTCTCCACCATCAGGTCACAGATGGAGCGAACCGAGAGGTAACGTAGCAGCTTAATGTCGTGGCCTCGAACCTTGTCGAACAGCTGGGAGTCCCCGTTCCTGAGGAGGAGGAGGAGGGAGAGACGAAGGAAGAAGAGGAGGAGAAAGACAAATTAAATAAGAGAAAGGGGGTCATTCATTATTGTCACAAGTATTTAGTGTCACATTCTGATTAACTCACAGACAGAGCAGTCTCTGATGTTCATTGTACACTAATCTAGTTAAAGGTCGACTCCATCTGCCTTCTTTTCTGGGTTTTTTTAAATAGAAATGTCTATTCAGCAAAAAGCAGAGACGTAGTTACCACAGTAAGCTAATCAATAAGGTTATGACTAATGTGAACGCTAGTACTAGCTGAGTCAGATCGCTGTGCTAAGATTAGAAACAACTGAAAGGGTTAGTACGGATTTATTGAAGTGGGGTTGTATGTATACTCCTGTCTTCTGAGAGGTAAGATTACTGTTTTTGTGAATGGAGTCTGGTGGCTTTGAACAGAGTGATTTAACGGCTTAAGCTCCCCGTCAGAAAGGGCTGTCTGATGGTAAAGGACTGTCTGATGGTAAAGGGCTGTCTGATGGTATAGGACTGTCTGATGGTAAAGGACTGTCTGATGGTAAAGGGCTGTCTGATGGTAAAGGGCTGTCTGATGGTAAAGGACTGTCTGATGGTAAAGGACTGTCTGATGGTAAAGGACTGTCTGATGGTAAAGGACTGTCTGATGGTATAGGACTGTCTGATGGTAAAGGACTGTCTGATGGTAAAGGACTGTCTGATGGTAAAGGGCTGTCTGATGGTATAGGACTGTCTGATGGTAAAGGACTGTCTGATGGTAAAGGGCTGTCTGATGGTAAAGGGCTGTCTGATGGTAAAGGGCTGTCTGATGGTAAAGGACTGTCTGATGGTAAAGGGCTGTCTGATGGTATAGGACTGTCTGATGGTAAAGGACTGTCTGATGGTAAAGGGCTGTCTGATGGTAAAGGACTGTCTGATGGTAAAGGACTGTCTGATGGTAAAGGACGGTCTGATGGTGAGGTAAAGGACTGTCTGATGGTAAAGGACTGTCTGATGGTAAAGGACTGTCTGATGGTAAAGGACTGTCTGATGGTAAAGGACTGTCTGATGGTAAAGGACTGTCTGATGGTAAAGGACTGTCTGATGGTAAAGGATTGTCTGATGGTAAAGGACTGTCTGATGGTAAAGGACTGTCTGATGGTAAAGGACTGTCTGATGGTAAAGGACTGTCTGATGGTAAAGGGCTGTCTGATGGTAAAGGGCTGTCTGATGGTAAAGGACTGTCTGATGGTAAAGGACTGTCTGATGGTAAAGGGCTGTCTGATGGTAAAGGGCTGTCTGATGGTAAAGGACTGTCTGATGGTAAAGGGCTGTCTGATGGTATAGGACTGTCTGATGGTAAAGGACTGTCTGATGGTAAAGGGCTGTCTGATGGTAAAGGACTGTCTGATGGTAAAGGACTGTCCTGATGGTAAAGGACGGTCTGATGGTGAGGTAAAGGACTGTCTGATGGTAAAGGACTGTCTGATGGTAAAGGACTGTCTGATGGTAAAGGACTGTCTGATGGTAAAGGATTGTCTGATGGTAAAGGACTGTCTGATGGTAAAGGACTGTCTGATGGTAAAGGATTGTCTGATGGTAAAGGACTGTCTGATGGTAAAGGACTGTCTGATGGTGAGGTAAATCATGACTGCAGTTTTTCACTGTTCCCTGACGTTTCATAGACCATCAGATAGCTAAAGCTGTTATATCGCTCTCTTCAAAGCCACCAGACTCCATTCACAAAAACAGGTATTTTCCCTCTCAGAACACAGTTGAGTAGCGGGTCTACCGCTGCATCCATCGGTTAGATTGTTTGTGTTATTGAGTGACTTTAGGAAACGTGGCGTCCACAGCAGTACGTTGCTGAGCTTCTGTGTTGGTACTCCTCTGTCTGCTCCTCCAAACTGGGCTGACCGCTAAATTATGTGTGTGTTTAGCAGCGTCATCCTGCAGAAACCTACTTCAGTTTTTAAAAGGGCTTGAAGGGAAAACAGCATTTTGATGCTAAAACATACTCTGACCAAAATGTTAATGTTCGGTTGTGAATACATGATGAAAACCACTGGGAAGATACAGAATGATATAAAAACCTCAAAATAATGGACCTGACCATTAAAGTAATTTGATTACCTGACTGCACTGTCGTCCTCTGGAACCTCCTCAGACTCCGTCCACGTGTCATCGGTGCCCCCTAGAATAAAAACACACGGAAGCGTTCAAGATGAATATCTTCACTCAAAGTGAAACTGTAAATCAGTTATTGTGATTTCAAACAGAAGTCCATCTGGTTGGTTTTAAGGGTGAAAACAAACTCAGTTTTAAATGTAATACTATTCAGAGATGATGCTAAACAGATATAAGGGACATAATTGTGCTGGAAACAAGCACCGAATATGAATATGAGTTATTGGAAAATTTAAGACTGAACATTTGAAATTCATAAAATGACAAGAATACTGCTATTACTCATCTTGGCCTCCTCTTTTCTACTAAGTCACATTCAAGTATCCAGGTATATACTGCAGGTTATCCACTGACATTTATATAGTATAATTATAGGTTCACTTATACATTTATTTATTGAATCAATTTTCATATATTGTTCCACCAAGTGGAAGCAGTCCAGAACCTTTACTGGAAAAGTTCAAACGTTTTTTGTAAGCACAGCTCTTCAATCAGATTTATTTATCTTTTTAATATTGTTGTATTGAATAAGTCATAAGTTAATTTTTTAATAGAAACATGCATGTTGTATGATGTTATATAAGAGCCAAATCAATGAATCAGATGTACGATATTGTTGCCTGATTTTAACTCATCACAGATATATCAGTATTTATATGATAAAAGTAACAACGAACAAAAATGTTACGTTTTTTTTTATGCATTTATGTTTAAAAAATATATATTTTCTATTGTTATTACCAGATTTTTTAACACTAGAATATCAACATCTGTATTCCTTCAACAGTTCAGTACGATGTAGTGAAGAAAATATACTAAAACTATAAATATTTGTTTGTAATCGATGGATGTTGACAACTTACCAACAAAGCTTGTTTCTAATAATCACTCCTTCACGTTCAAACTGACACATAATTCAATAATAATAATTCACCTCATTTGCAGGACTACTTGTGTCAGTCACATTAAATACAGACTATGTAGCTGACGCAGCGAGTTAAACTGACCGACTCACTCTCCAGCTGTTTGTTTGTGAAGGATGCACTTACAGCTTTGAGGACATCTAGCTCTCGTTCTTATGGAGGCTGAATGCACTTATTGTAAGTGCTTTGGACAAAGACATCTGCCAAATGAATGAAAGTACTGTAGAAGCCCCGTCAGCGGACCGGGTCCATCTAACTTCATTTACTAATAGTTCCCAACATCTGTTCTGGGCCATGTCAGAAGAGACGGGTTGTTACCCTCCTGGACATCTGCTTGATGCTGGCTAACTACTGCAGGAACAGGAGCCAGTTACATTAACCTAGTTTAAGACTAGTCTTGGCCTCAGACTGGTCTTACATTGTCAGGTTAAACTGGTCTAACTGAGCCTGTTGCATTAATATTAAGACTGACTTAACGTGAGTTAGGAAAGTTATCCACCTCTCCTCCCAGGCTAAGCCTGAGAGGAGAGCTTTGTTGCTATGGCAACAACCTGTTAGGATGTCAGTTAACTATTTCAACTGTTTATCCGTTACTTTTTTTACATTTGTTTTGTTGTATATTTTAGATCATTTACCACAATCATATAATCATGAATACTTGAAACTGCAGCTAACATTGTCAAAGACATGTCTACCATGTTGTTTTTATATTTTCTGAATGGCAGAGATGAGAAGATCTATCAAAGTGAATGTGTTTGGTGTATTTTTATCCTTTTATCATGATTGTATCATATTGCAGTATGTCTTAGAAAGACAGATTTCTTAATTTAGAGGAACGTTGAGTCTCAATAGGAAAAGTTTGACAGCTGTCTGACAGCAGCGGCAACTATTAACAGCTCAGAGAGCTCACAAGGAACTGCAACCTCCCATGGAAAAGAAGTTAACCACAACTTCCTGTTTAGGCTAAATTTAAGTTGTGTGTGTGCGTGTGCGTGTGCGTGCGTGCGTGCGTGCGTGTGTGGTACCTGAGAAGATGTAGTTGTAGCCTGTGCGTCCATACAGCTCCCCCCATCCTGCCAGAGTGGACGACCGGCAAATATGCTGTAATGAGGAAGAACCGATCCTGGATCAGACTGTTGTCTTACTGCTCATTTACAAGAATGAATATCTATCTAATATCACCTTCACAGCCTAAACAAACAGAAAAGAGGTAGTGGCGGCCACACCCTGCTAATTTGATTCTCAGAAGCAGTTACACTTCCATTCCATAACCAGTCCTGGTTGCAATGCTGATGATATTTTAATTTCACATCCTCTGCAGCAGTGAGGTTTAAATGTACAAAAAACAACAAACGTTGCATTTGTAACTAAGTATGTATTGATTGTAGGGCTGTCAATCGATTAAAATAGTTCATTGCTATTAATCACACATTTTTTATCTGTTCTAAATGAACCTTAAAGGGAGATTAGTCCAGTATTTAATCCTCTTATCAACATGGGAGTGGACGAATATGCTGCTTTATGTAAATGTATGTATATATTTATTATTGTAAATCAATTAACAACACAAATCAATGACAGATATTGATCCAGAAACCCTCACAGGTACTGCATTTAGCATAAAACAATATGCTCCAATCATAACATGGCAAACTGCAGCCCAACAGGCAACAACAGCTGTCAGTGTGTCAGTGTGCTGACTTGACTATGACTTGCCCCAAACTGCATGTGATGATCATAAAGTGGGCATGTCTGTAAAGGGGAGACTCGTGGGTACCCATAGAACCCATTTACATTCACTGATCTGGAGGTCAGAGGTCAAGGGAACCCTTTGGAAATGGACATGACTGTTTTTCCTCTCCAACATTTAGTGTAAGTTTGGAGCGTTATTTAACCTCCTTCATGACCAGCTAGTCTGACATGGTTGGTACCGATGGATTCATCAGGTTCTATAGTTTACTATGATACCAGGATCTTCACTCGAGCTTTAAAACGCTTTAACCTGCTACAACCTAAAAATTGCAAGTTGCGTTAATGCGTTAAAGAAATTGGCGACATTACAACGAATATGTGTTGCCGCGTTATTATCGCTTTAACTCTGACAGCCCTGATTGATTGTGTTGATGATCTGGTCCAGTTAAAGCCAGGGTAGTCAGTATATTTTTGGCATCATTGGACAAAAATTCCGTAATAACCTTTCAGCATATTGTAATTCAAGTGTTCTGAGAGAAAACTACGTTTCTGTACCTCTTCATGGCTGTTTTCAGGCTTTAGAGAATCTACACCGTGACAGGAGACTTTGACCAATCACAGGTCATTTCAGAGAGAGAGCGAACCTGATTCAACGGCGGATAATCCTGCAGGAAAAGTTGCTACTCCAGTATTGGAAACAACAATGCAAAGCAACCCAAAAAGGAAGATGGACTTAACAGAGCTGAGCAGCAGTACCTACCTTGCCGTTGTAGAGGATGACCGGACAGACGAACCTCCCTCTGCAGCGAGCCAGCTTACTCCGGTTCACCAGGTCCTGCAGCTTACTGATCTGCACTGTGCTCTCAAACCTGCACACACAAACCACCACGTGTTCTCCATCAGTCAGTCTCTTTAATCATTTACATGTAATTTAGCACATCATACAGAAAACACAATTATGATGCAACAAGCCAACACTGCTGACACCTCCAAATAATCAATCGTCCTTTTCTTCTGAGGTTACAGTAAAGTGGCTACGCAACGAGACTTAACAACCATTGATTATTTCATTACATTAAGCAATACAACTTAACTGCCTGCCTGCCTGCTGCTATTCCAGCCATGAAAACACAACCACTAAAAGGTGCAAATGTGCATTCAAAAGACCTCACGATCATCTCAGGCAATGAAGAGTGAGATGTTGTGATAAAATGATCAAGTAGCACTGCAGGGGTTCATTCAATGGGAATGTTCCTTTGTTTTCTTTGATCAATCACAGTAATGATGTTCACAAATAAATGAGACATTGCAACGGTAATTATTGATATCCCCTCAGTTGTGGTCTTTACCGCTCTTGAAATACAATCTCGAGTTCTCTTTCTCTGAGACCTTAAGATTTTGAAATAGATGTTTTAATGCCAGAATCAATATATTTACTTAATTTGAGTCTATGTGGAGGTAGAAGGAAGTTACCGCTTTTATTGTGGTAGTCTGAGTAACGTGACGTCATATCCGTTCCATATTCGTCAACCAAAACAAACCTCAGAGAGTCTAAAACGTCGGAGGGTCGTCGTGGATACGACCTGCACCCTCCCATGTTAAATCCAGCGTGGTAAACACTACACATCCAGTAAAGGATGGAAACACTTTGGGTTTCACACATTGACAGGAAAAGCAGAGCTAGACAGAGCAGAGCTAAAGCTGCATGCTAACTCTGTCACGGACAGGAAACGTTATGGTATGGAGGTAACATTATGGTATGGAGGTAACGTTATGGTATGGAGGTAACGTTATGGTATGGAGGTAACGTTATGGTATGGAGGTAACGTTATGGTATGGAGGTAACGTTATGGTATGGAGGTAACGTTATGGTATGGTGGTAACGTTATGGTATGGAGGTAACGTTATGGTATGGTGGTAACGTTATGGTGTGGTGATAACGTTATGGTATGGAGGTAACGTTATGGTATGGCGGTAACGTTATGGTATGGAGGTAACGTTATGGTATGGTGGTAACGTTATGGTATGACGGTAACGTGGCGGTGGAGCCGTCCGTCTCTCTCGTCTCCGTGGTCAAATGGGCCGACACTACGACTATAGAGCACCCAGATACTGACATGTCTGTCCTCTGCATTGAAACGGCCCCGATGGAGCTGACCATGGATGGATAAAGAGAACGGAGCTGACAGGAGAGCTAGAGACCACCTTGGAGAAGTTAGAGGAAGTAGACACGTGGGACTACGTCCACTTTTCAAAATAAAGGTGTTAACAAAGGGAACTGTAGATACTAAATACATCTATGGAAATCAGATTGATGGATTATATTCACCAGAAGTATAAAACATTACCTGTCCCTTATAAATTAAATTGAAAATCCCACTAATCTGTGAGGGAGATGTCTTCATTCTTTGATTTTGGGGTTGCTGGATAATAAATGTAATCAATAATTCCTGTTAATGATCTTAATATATCTGACTACAGACATGCTGAAAATCAAACATTGTTAACTGATTCATTTAGAGCTTTTCCAAAGTAAAAGTCCCTAGAAGTGTATGACTCTACTTGTTCCCTTCATGGTCTAGTGGTAAAAAAGATTAACAAAAAAACGCAATAAATCGTAATCGCAAATACTTACATTCGCAATACATATTGAATCGGAACCCGAGTATCGTGATAGTATCGAATCGGGAGATAAGTGAATCGTCTCAGCCCTGCTGTCAACCAATCGCAAATACTACATCACTGCTATGAATAATTTAAACGTTATTTCCCAGTTCATTTCTGTGAATCGTGGGAAACTGCAAGACAGACTATGAAATGAAGACATGAAAACGTTTCCCGTGCTCATAAGGAATGAGGACATGAGGCTTTTCTTAATACAGGATATGAAAGCCTTTGTGGTGTGAATGAGGGGTTTCCTCCGATGTTAAAGCACATCTTCTAGTTCCAGCACTACAGTGGAAAATAGTTCAACTGCATTAAAGAGCAGTGAGAAATAAGGACTTGTTGACTAACTGCATCATTTCAATGTGACCTCATGTGACTAAACGTCACTGTCTCTGCAGCCTTGATAGGATAAGAGAGGCTGGAGATGGAGGCTGACCTTTGCTCCCTGCACCACAGTAAGTAAGGTGTGCACGATCAGAGGAGTGATACAAACAAACAGGAAGGTAATCGGTAACCGAGTGGACTGAACTTTGTATCGGAGGATGACGGTCTGACCGAGTGGTGGACAGGTACCTGTCTCTCTCCACGTCTGTGCATTCGTACTCCAGGAACACTATCTGCCGGGGGTAATGGCCACACACTTCTCCATTGGCGTTGTGGATGATACTGTACTTGTAATCTCTGGCGAATAACTCCAGACAACGCGTCTCTATCGCCTCCACCTGAGGAGAAACAAAAACAAAAGTTATGCTTAAAAAGAAATCTAATTTTTCATCTGGAAAATGACAGAATGAGTCCTTTTAGACGATCAAACTAAATGTGTTACTAGACTGCCAGGTCTAGACACAGAGTCCAGATTCATCTGTGTAGTTTGCATTATTATATTAGACACTGATCAAACTCAAATATCAATGCATTTATAAGGAGAGTAAATCCACAAATATGAATCACATCAGGCAGCATTCAACTCGAGTGTTTCCTTTACACTGGTAACTTGATTTATTACAATGTCCAGGACATTGCCAGTCCTCAGTCGTGAATCTACTTAATTAACACATTCTGTTCAAGCAGTTTTGTCAAACTTGAGACTCCCACACTTCCCTGATGGAAGGCAGCTTTACTCTATTTAGCTGTCAACTCTTGAATGAGTATTAATTTTCTGTTTAACGTAATTTCACAATTGCTCTGAATATATAGAAAACTTTATTCTATTGGGAAAGTTAAATTAAATTCACTTAATGCAGGTTTTCAACTAAATCTGATTAATGTGAGATGAGTGATGAGTGCCAGACTGACAGCTCCTCCATCAGAACCAGAGCCGTGTTGGTCTCCAGGTGTGAGAGGAACACTAGGAATCTGCTTGGTTTTGTTGGTGCAAGTTAACAGTGCAATAACAGAATAGATAAAAACGTTAGAATAAAATAAGAATAACATTTTATTTTTTAATTCTACCAATATACAAGATAAGCTGTAAACAAAATAAACCTGATATGAACAGATAGTGCTGGTGTTGCAGCTGAAGAACCCAGATCTCACCCGAGCAGTGACCTCCTTCGCCCGGTACTGCATCTTAGAAAACAAATCTATCAAATCCGAGATCTCCTCGGTCCTCCTGCCGGACAGCCCGGAGGCCGAGCAGCCGGCCGGGGAGGGGGATGCTGCGGCCATCATGCTGCTGCTGCTGCCGGCCTCCAGCCGGACTCGACCTCCTTCAAACACCGCAGAGCTCTGTCCTCTGGACCGGGAGGACCGACCAGGCCATCCCTTCCTCGCTGCCCGCTGGAGGGGGCCGGAGCCGGGGACTCGTCCTGAATTCAGGGCCCCGACGAGCAGCTCCACCACCCGGACACAAACACGAGATCCAACCCGCTCAGCACCGACCAGCACCCCGGCCTCTACCGGAGGCTCTACCGGAGCCTCTACCGGAGGCTCTACCGGAGACTCTACCGGAGGCTCTACCGGAGGCTCTACCGGAGACTCTACCGGAGGCTCTACCGGAGCCTCTACCGGAGGCTCTACCGGAGACTCTACCGGAGGCTCTACCGGAGGCTCTACCGGAGACTCTACCGGAGGCTCTACCGGAGGCTCTACCGGAGCCTCTACCGGAGGTAGCAGGTCGAGCTAACAGCAGCTCAGCTGCTGGTTTCTAACTCAACTCCTCCAGAAACTCCTCAGAGACTACTGATTCAGACCGCCGTGCTCCTCAGGTATATCCTCAGGTATACTCCTCTTCACCTCCTCTTCACCTCCTCTTCACCTCCGGGTTGTTTGTGACATCTGGTGAAGAGAAGCCCGGCCAGCTGCAGTCAGGAAACCCCGAGGATCCGTCCCGGCCTACTCACGCTCCCTCAATGTCTTCATGTCTCCATGTCTTCATGTCTCCATGTCTTCATGTCTTCATGTCTTCATGTCTCCTCAGAGACGGAGGGTACAGCAGTGAAGCCGCGGCTGCAGGTGTAGTTGTGGTGTCCTGTGTTCTGCTCGGTTCTGCAGTCTGTCAGTCTGCAGGTCCAACAGGCGGTAAACAGGAAGCTGAGTGCATCACGTGACGCAGCCATCTCCCCCTTTAAATGACGTGTTGTTGATCAGAACGAGCGAGGTCTGCAGACTCCCTCTATATATGCATACACACATATACACTCTGTTTACTCTATATACACACATACTCACTCTATATATACACACACATATACTCACTCTGTTTACTCTATATACACATATACTCACTCTATATATACACACACATATACACCCTCTATATATACACACACATATACTCACTCTATATATACATACACACATATATACACTCTGTTTACTCTATATACACATATACACCCTCTATATATACATACACACATTTATACACTCTGTTTACTCTATATACACATATACTCCCTCTATATATACATACACACATTTATACACTCTGTTTACTCTATATACACATATACTCACTCTATATATACATACATATACTCCCTCTATATATACATACACACATATATACACTCTATATATACATACACACATATATACACTCTATATATACACACACACATATATACACTCTGTTTACTCTATATACACATATACACCCTCTATATATACACACACATATACTCACTCTATATATACATACACACATATACACTCTGTTTACTCTATATACACATATACACCCTCTATATATACATACACACATATATACACTCTGTTTACTCTATATACACATATACTCACTCTATATATACATACACACATATATACACTCTATATATACATACACACATATACACTCTGTTTACTCTATATATACATATACACCCTCTATATATACACACACATATACTCACTCTATATATACATACACACATATACACTCTGTTTACTCTATATACACATATACACCCTCTATATATACATACACACATATATACACTCTGTTTACTCTATATACACATATACACCCTCTATATATACACACACATATACACCCTCTATATATACACACACATATACTCACTCTATATATACATACACAAATATATACACTCTGTTTACTCTATATACACATATACACCCTCTATATATACACACACATATACACCCTCTATATATACATACACATATACTCACTCTATATATACATACACACATATATACACTCTATATATACATACACATATACTCACTCTATATATACATACACACATATATACACTCTATATATACACACACATATACTCCCTCTATATATACATACACACATATATACACTCTGTTTACTCTATATACACATATACACCCTCTATATATACATACACATATACTCCCTCTATATATACATACACACATATATACACTCTATATATACACACACATATACTCACTCTATATATACATACACACATATATACACTCTATATATACATACACATATACTCCCTCTATATATACATACACACATATATACACTCTGTTTACTCTATATACACATATACACCCTCTATATATACATACACATATACACACTCTATATATACATACACACATACTCCCTCTATATATACATACACATATATACACTCTGTTTACTCTATATACACATATACACCCTCTA
>NC_051269.1:43452489-43459989 GCF_015220745.1 Sebastes umbrosus | reverse complement strand
GACAGGAGAGGAGGAGAGAGGAGAGGAGGAGAGGAGAGGAGGGGAGAGGAGGGGAGGAGAGGAGAGGAGAGAGGAGAGAAGAGGAGAGGAGAGAAGAGGAGAGGAGAGGAGGGGAGGAGAGGAGGGGCGGAGAGAGGAGAGGAGAGGAGGGGAGGGGAGGAGAGGAGGATAGGAGGAGAGAGGAGAGGAGAGGAGAGGAGGAGAGAGGAGAGAGGAGAGAGAGGAGAGGAGAGCTTTTCCCATCAGTTGAATCACGCTTCATCTCTGAATTGATTGAATGATTTTGGGGGAGGAAGGAGGGAGGAAGGAGGGAGGAAGGAGGGAGGAAGGAGGGAGCATTCGGATGTGAGACTACTGATTGAGCTCCAGGAGGAGACGGGAGAGACGGGGGAGACGGGGGAGACAGCCGATGGGACCTTTATGTGTTGTTCTTTTACTTCCATCCTTTCTACCCGCGGATAGAGGAGGACAAACGTGACACCAGGAGAAGGGGGATACCAGGAGAAGGGGGACACCAGGAGAGAAGGGGGACACCAGGAGAGAAGGGGGACACCAGGAGAGAAGGGGGACACCAGAAGAAGGGGGACACCAGGAGAGAAGGGGGACACCAGGAGAAGGGGGGGACACCAGGAGAAGGGGGACACCAGGAGAAGGGGGGAGACCAGAAGAAGGGGGGACACCAGGAGAAAGGGGGACACCAAGAGAAGGGGGGAGACCAGGAGAAGGGGGACACCAGGAGAAGGGGGGACACCAGGAGAAGGGGGGAGACCAGAAGAAGGGGGACACCAGGAGAAGGGGGGACACCAGGAGAAGGGGGACACCAGGAGAAGGGGGGAGACCAGAAGAAGGGGGGACACCAGGAGAAAGGGGGACACCAAGAGAAGGGGGGAGACCAGGAGAAGGGGGACACCAGGAGAAGGGGGGGACACCAGGAGAAGGGGGGAGACCAGAAGAAGGGGGACCACCAGGAGAGAAGGGGGACACCAGGTTGACGCTTTTGGTTGGGGGGGTTTGGGGGGGGGGTGGGAGAGAAAGATGCTGCCTTCACAAGAAGCCTCTAAACTCTACCATGACAACTACATGCGTAACTCGCGGGCCATCGGCGTCTGTGTGCCATCTTCCACCATCTGCTTGTCCATCATCAACGTGGTGGTGTTCATCCAGCCCTACTGGATCGGCGACAGCGTCAGCACCCCCCAGGCCGGCTACTTTGGCCTGTTCCACTTACTGCGTGGGCAACGGGAACTCCGACCGGAGCTCCTGTGCCAGGGCAGCTTCTCCGACTTCGCCTCCATCCCGTCGGGAGCCTTCAAGGCGGCCTCCATCTTCGTGCTGATGTCCATGGTGCTCATCCTCGGCTGCATCGGCTGCTTCGCCCTCTTCTTCTTCTGCAACACCGCCTCGGTCTACAAGACCTGCGCCTGGATGCAGCTGCTCTGCGGTAAGGAGGGGGGACACACTGACGTGCATGGGGGGAGCATCAGTAACTAGGGGGGCTGTGTATCGGCGATAGGTATCATGACACAGGAGTGACGGTTCAGTATATTGTGATACCGTAAGTAAGGAGATATATTGCCATACAACCATACTCATCAGTAACGTACCTCTCAAAGAACAGTCCCCAAAATGTATCTGGAAGTCCTGTGAGGCGTTCAGGATCATTCGCTGAGAGTTTGGTGACTTTTATTAAACTGAAATATTAATATCTTAGTCATTAAAGCATCAGTAGGCGAGATTGGAGCAAACGGTCTCTATATCCTGACAGTAGCACATGAAACAGGTAACCTGATAAACATCATGTGTCCTCCAGTGTCCTCCGGTGTCCTCCGGTGCTCCTAACGGCATCTGCAAGATTTCCCAGACCGAGGAAAACAAGCAGTCAGAGCTGATCTGAGGTCTGCTGTCCAGCCAATAGGAACGCTCTCTCTCTGAAATGACCTGTGATTGGTCAGAGTCTCCCGTCACAAGCTAGATGTTCTAAAGCCTGAAAACAGAGCCATGAGGAGGAGTCTAGTTTTCTCTCAGAACACTTGAATTACAATATGCTGAAAGGTTATTATGGGATATTAGCCCAGTGATGCCAAAAATATACTGACTACTGAAGCTTTAATCGCTGCCACCAGACATTATTCCTACATGAAGAGGTTTGCAGACCCCCCCCATCATTCTGACACTGCCTGCTCTCTTTCACCCGGCTGGTTGAAATAAAGTGTCAGAGTGTAATTCTGATATATGATTATGATGGTGGGATTATGATAATGAAATGCCTTCAGCAGCGTTGCATCACAGCAATCACAGCTTCTATTTTTGGTTGTTATATCTGCCTCCTAGATTAGCAGCGTTATGCAGGATCTGCACATTATGCAGGATCTGACCATTATGCATGATCTGCACATTATGCAGGATCTGCACATTATGCAGGATCTGACCATTATGCATGATCTGCACATTATGCAGGATCTGCACATTATGCAGGATCTGACCATTATGCATGATCTGCACATTATGCAGGATCTGCACATTATGCAGGATCTGACCATCATGCATGATCTGCACATTATGCAGGATCTGCACATTATGCGGGATCTGCACATTATGCGGGATCTGCACATTATGCATGATCTGCACATTATGCATGATCTGCACATTATGCATGATCTGCACATTATGCAGGATCTGACCATTATGCGGGATCTGACCATTATGCATGATCCGCACATGCGTTCAAGTAACATGTCCTCCGCTCGGCGCGTTCATTCATCTGCGCACAGCTGGAACAAAGTCCATGTAAAGGCTGTGGTAGGGGGGGGGTTTAAATAGGAACAAACTAAAAATGAAGATTTGTAGTTTTTCTCCGTATGAAGCAGCTACCCGTCTTCCTCTCCTACAGTCATATGCTACATGTATATGTGACAGATTCATGTGGTTGTGTGTGTGTTCGTTCTTCACTGAGCGTTGATACCAGTTGGTACCAGTTGTACCAGTTCAGGTGGAACCTACAAGTGTCTCCCACAAGCTCAGTCGACATCAAACAATCCCCCCCGGCGGATTCTTAATCACACAAACGGCTAAATAACTCGACGTGATGCAGATGAAACCGCTCTCAGATGGGTTTAAAAAGGCGCAGAGTGTTGGTGGCAGGTGGGAGACGGTGTTCACCGAGACGCGGTTCTGATATGTTGAGTTTTCTCTCTCTGTACTCGGACAGATTATTTCACAGATCGCGGCTCCAGGGCGTCTCACTGACAGGCTACTCAGTGGTGGGAGGAGGGTTAATTGTGCATTGGTCTGGAAGGGCTGACATTATCTGGGAGGAGGTATTGATGGATAGATTATTCCTTCCCACAAGGCAGCAGGAGCCGCGGCGGTGTGGATGGAGGTGGACCTTTAGAAATCATTGACTTTCCTCAGAGAGAGACACAAGAAAACAAAGATAGATCAACGCAAAGAGAGACAAAACGTAATGAAGAGATGGAGGAGACAGGAAGTGAATGTCGTCCGATAGACGGGTTTCATGTTTCCAAACCAACAGGATGTGAGCGTAGCGTACATGGAGAACAGCAGCTAGTAACAATGATAATGCTAAGCGGTCGTTTTACACACAGACTATAGAGGTGAGCAAAGAGGTGAAACTCTGGTGCTTTTTAACAACAGCCGCTAGATGGCGCTGCAGTAGCGCTGCCGCCATTTTGGACTGAAAGCACCAATAAATCCGTGGATGTTTAAAGAGACGTCTGTAAATCAGAGGATATAAATCAACTTCCCAATAGGAACACTTACATATCCTCATTTAAATCATCATGTCCTAAAAGTAGTAAAATGAACTAACAGCTGAATCCAGAGTTATTTTCCTCACCATAATGAACGTACATCAGACACATACTGTACATATCTGGTTCTGACAGCTTCCTGCTAGCTGTATGACAGCTTCCTGCTAGCTGTATGCGGCTGTTATAATGGATATATTGGCTGTAATTCATCACTTTTATTATCTTCTAACACACCCATGGGCTGTACGCTGTCAGCCTATACCGGGGTGGATGTATTAACGTCTCTGTTCACAAACAACCGGCTATCGGCCAGCAGCTAGTAGCGCTAGTAGCATGACACCAACAGAGTTTAATCGAGCATTAGCAAATAATTTACATTTATTCCAGGCTAGGGATGCACCGATACCGATACCAGTATCGGGTATCGAGTCCGATACTGTACTCGTACTCTCAAAACGGCTCAGATACAACGGCACCGGTACAACTTTACGGTGGTGCGCCCGACTCTGCTGGGCCGGGATCCCACCTCAGCCGGCGCACACCGGCCCTCACTTTCATTGCTACACGGTGTTTTGCTGTCACCCTCTGACTCGCGCGTGCGTTAGACTCCTTGGTCCGTGTTTCAAGACGGGTCGGGTGGGTTGCCGACATCGCCGCAGACCCCTGGCGCCTTTTTACGTGGGCCGAGCACCGCCCTGGTGGCACGATGCGGTTGGGGCGCACTGAGGACAGTCCGCCTCGGTCGACTGTCGCACCGGCAGCAGGGGGCCGTCCCTCCCCGGCGGGGAGAGAGGACGCAGTGAGCCCTTTGTCCACGGTGCGGCGAGGTCCGGGCAGGAAGCGCTGTAAAGCTGCGGCCGCGAGCCACCTTAGCCCTGAGCCTTTCCAAGACGACCTAGAGCCGGTGGCGGCGCAAAGCCTCGTATGCGGGATTCTCCAGCCTGCCGTGTGTTGCTCACACCCTCCAGCTGGCTGTTAACGAGGCTCTTTAGACACAGAGAAGTACTCGTATCGGTACTCGTCGGAGAGTACCCAAATGTAAGTACTTGTACTCCGTCTGTAAAAAGTGGTATCAGTGCATCCCTACTTTTTACTAATACATCCATGGTCTGGGGTCTATTTTCATTCACATAGGACCCCTTTGAAAATGGCTATGCCTTCATGACCAGCTAGTCTGACTGGTTGGTACCGATGGATTCATCAGGTTCTCTAGTTTACTATGATACCAGGATCTTCACTCTAGCTTTAAAACTGAGCCGCTACAACCTAAAAATCTCATTTTCATTAGAGATGTAAACAGCTTAGTAGGAATACTGTCTTTTTCGAAATAAGGGCAAAAAACAGAATATTTTGTGTATGTAAACGTCGTCACTGTTCTGAAGCCAAACCTGCAGCACACAGCCTGTTAGTGAGAGGATGCAGCTACAAAGCCTCTCTACCGGGTAGCTAACGCCTGCTGGCACTGCTGTGAGTTTTCTCTCCTGACTGCCACAAAGGTTTGATTCTCTGGAGGAAGCTGACATAACACGTAGGAAGAGCTCAAATGGCGTTCCTCTTGTTTGAGCTAAGTTCACACTACAAGACTCTCAAAGTCATCAGATCTCTGACTGTTCTCACTACACAACCTCATGTCTTGTAATCAGGAGTCTTTAAGTCGTCGTGGTTTTCACACTACATGACTGACCGGAGACAGGAAGTCAAACACTACTAGATCTCTAACAGGAGGAATCCCCGATGAGGTCTCCAGACTACGTTTTGTTACGAAAACACACGAGAGAAATCCACGGTACATGACGTGATCAGACACGTTGCTGATGTTGTATAAAACAGCCTGTTTCCACGCTCTTTTTTACTCTTTATTCCTCTCGGTGCAACAACAACTTTGCCCCTGTAGTAAATGCATCACATCCAGTCAGTTCCTGTTGTTACAGGCGACCCCTCCTCCTCCAGGTTTACCATCAACCCGTGTCTCACGCTCTCATTGGCTGCAGCTCGTGGTCAGAGTTCCCGACAGGTCCAGATATTTAGCACGCTGGATATCTGGAATGTGTCTGCGAGACATTGGCAAGCGTCAAGGAGCCTCTCGGCGAGCGTCTTTGAACAGCTCACACATGACACTCGAGTGCTGATGTGCGAGCGGCGAGCGGCGAGCCAACGCTGATTTGCCTCTGATCTGGGTTTTTTGTCGCGGAGCTCCAAAAACTGACGATGAGCGAAAAATCCGGGCTGAAGTGGTGAAGCGTGAACGAGGCGTTATGTGGAGTGAGTTTTCCCTCTCTCCCCATCACCTCCTACATTACCTTGTTTTCTTCTATCCCCTAACCTTTCCCTCCCTCTCTCCCCATCCCGACTCCCCTCTCCTCCACTTCATCCCTCAGAAGCACGTCTTCCTCTGTGTTGTGTTCCCAGCCGGTGTTGCCCACTAACACATGGAGTACCAGCTGTATCTTCAGAGATGTGAAACTGAGAACACACTTAGTTTTACACTTCTCCTCTGAAAACACAAACATCCTGAGAAATGTTGTTGATTTCTAACAGCCTTCCTCTCACTGTGGGATGAAAAACATCTTCTGTTTGTGCATCAGACGTATGCTCAACTACTCCAGATTACAAGGAAGCCAACCAACACGTCTTTCCTCTCATCATCGTGTGAATGCAGCAGAAACATGATGAACGATCGGCAGATAATTCAGATAATTCATCCTTGAATTTTATTATTCCTGTCTTGTCTTTTCCCTCAACCGGCGAGTAAATCATGATGGTGACTGTTCTAAATGCTGCATGAGCTCAGCTGTAAGCTCAGTGATCTATAAAAGATCCAGGTCCCATCGGTGGTGAGCTGGGTCAGGGAGGAATACTGCAGTACACACAAGTTCTCTGAAACATCCACTGTCTGCTCAGCTCAACCGGAGGATGCGTGCCGTCATACTTTGTATAAATGAGCTCGTCACCGCTCAATCTGACGGTCGTAGAGCGACGAGGACGATCCGTCGGAGAGAACGCGTACGGCGATAAAAGCGTCTTTGTTACGATGGTGTCTGTCTGACATGTAAAGCTCAGGACAGACACACACAGGAAACAACTTTAGTTAGGTTTAGAAAAAGATCTTTGTTTGGGTTAAAATAATTACGAAAGTGGCGTAATTACAGTACGGAAATTACGTGACAAATAAGTCAACGTTTGGGTTAAAATAACGATGGAAGTGGTGCTACTTAAGCTACCGTGATGATACTGGTATCATATGAAACTAAAAGATCTACAAAAACCTATCGACCTTACCTTTTGGTACCAACCAGGTCAGACTAGCTGGTCATGAAGGAGGTTAAATAACACTCTAAACTTACACTAAATGTTGGAGAGGACAAACTGTCATGTCCATGTCCAAAGGGGTCCCTTGACCTCTGACCTCCAGATGTGTGAATGTGTGAAGGCTTTTGTCCAACAAAAAGTCAGAAAAATGTCCAAATTTCTTTTCAAAGTCCAAAAAAATTAAAAAAAGAAAAGTAAAAAAAGAAATCAGAAAAATGTTTAAAAAATAAAAAAAAAAGTTTAAAATAAAACAACAAAAGTCCAAAAAATTTTTAAAAAAAAAATTAAAAAAAAAAAAATCACAAAAAAAATTAAAAAAAAAAAAAAAAAAGTCCAAACAATATCCGAAAAAATTCTGAAAAATGTTTGAAAAAAGTAAAAAAAAAATTCCCCATTTTCCATTCCATCCCAATTTTTTTTT
>NC_051269.1:43422489-43444989 GCF_015220745.1 Sebastes umbrosus | reverse complement strand
GTCTACACATCATCTATAGTCCTGTATGTCTACACATCATCTATAGTCCTGTATGTCTCTACACATCATCTATAGTCCTGTATGTCCCTACACATCATCTATAGTCCTGTATGTCCCTACACATCATCTATAGTCCTGTATGTCCCTACACATCATCTATAGTCCTGTATGTCTCTACACATCATCTATAGTCCTGTATGTCCCTACACATCATCTATAGTCCTGTATGTCCCTACACATCATCTATAGTCCTGTATGTCTCTACACATCATCTATAGTCCTGTATGTCTCTACACATCATCTATAGTCCTGTATGTCTACACATCATCTATAGTCCTGTATGTCTACACATCATCTATAGTCCTGTATGTCTCTACACATCATCTATAGTCCTGTATGTCTACACATCATCTATAGTCCTGTATGTCTACACATCATCTATAGTCCTGTATGTCTCTACACATCATCTATAGTCCTGTATGTCTCTACACATCATCTATAGTCCTGTATATGTCTACACATCATCTATAGTCCTGTATGTCTCTACACATCATCTATAGTCCTGTATGTCCCTACACATCATCTATAGTCCTGTATGTCCCTACACATCATCTATAGTCCTGTATGTCCCTACACATCATCTATAGTCCTGTATGTCTCTACACATCAGCTGGGTGTCCTCTGGTCTACAGCTCTCAGCGGTAGCAGTGGTCCAGTAAATGAGGCATTCAGGGACCCATCTGTTCGGGCCAGCCTGGCCTCAGCTGGACCCTCTACACACCAGGGGACTACTCCGGCCTTATGGGAGCACACACACAGTTTCTCCACAGAAGGATTCAAATGTGCTCAAACACACAAACACCCAGGTCCTCTGATGTAATGTATTAGGAAGGTATTGTAATATTGAAACATGATTTCTGAGCAGCTGAGTGTCTCTCATTCTTCGGAGGCAGAACATTAAATGAGCTAAATAAAATGACAAGCATCGATGTACTCCAATCACCCAACCCTAATCTCTACCGTACCTCCTCATCTCACTACAAAAACATGAATAGGTGGCAGCTAGGGATGCACCGATACCGATACCAGTATCGGACATCGGGTCCGATACTGTGCTCGTGTACTCATACTCCCAAAACAGCTCCGATAAAACAGCACCGATACCACTTTATGGCAGCGTGACGTTAACCTCTCGTCACCATCTTTCGGGTCTTCATGCACGCGCTCACGCTCCACCTCCCCAACGGTGCGGCAAGACGGGCCGGTGGTGCGCCCGACCCCCGCTGCTGCTCTACATGGTTTCTCTCTCTCTCTCTCTCTCTCTCTCTCTCTCTCTCTCTCTCTCCTTCATGTTCTCTCTCTCTCTTTCTCTCTGTTCAAAGACGACCGTACTGATGAACGGAGAGAAGAACAAAGAGGGATGGAGTGATGAGGCAGATACTGGAAACACCAAAGCAGCAGACTTACGGAACAATAATATTCTGTCTTCTCTCCTCTTTTCTCTTTTCTCTCTCTTTCATGTTGTTAACCTTCTGCCCGCCTTCTGTTTCACACCTAAACCTATTTCCTTCCTCCTGTTTCATTTCTCTTTCTTCCCATCTGTCTTTGTTCTACGACTCAACCCTCTGCCTTATTGATTCTCTTTCCTCTGTCACAAACCAAATACCATCACACTGTTCTATGTGACCACCAAACATTCATTCATCACTCTCTCTACTCACCGCTCTCATCCTTTCTTCCCTCCGTGTCCACACCTCCCTCTCTGCCCTCCAGCCGTGTGTCTGGTGATCGGCTGTCTGAGCTTCCCCAACGGCTGGGACTCCGAGGTGGTCCGGGACATGTGCGGCGAGGACACGGGGAGGTACGCCCTGGGCAACTGCTCGGTGCGCTGGGCCTACATCCTGGCTATCATCGGCATCCTGGACGCCCTCATCCTCTCCTTCCTGGCCTTCGTGCTCGGCAACCGGCAGAGCGACGTCCTGCAGGAGGAGCTGAAGGCTGACAACAAAGGTGAGAGGTGGAAAATGACAGAAAGGGCCAAGAAAGGCCGATTCAGTGTGTGCTGTTTCAACATGCCTGTTGGTTGTTTGTGGCTAAAATCACAGACTGCAAAATAGAGATCAAATTCACACAAATACAGAGTGGGATTCAAAACTCAATTCAGTTTCCAGGTAAATAAAAATCTCTCTCTTTTTGTCCTTTTTTCAGATTTTGCTGTGTCACGGGTAAGTTCACATCGTCATTGTTATTGTGGTTGAACGGTGTGTGTGGTGATGCATGAGTGTGTGTCTGAACACATTAACACTATGTCTACACACAGATTCATATATTGATGTATATTTTCTATTATTCTGTTTGGAGAGTGTTTCAGACTTGTAGTCTTCAGTGTTTCTACTGCCAATCTTTTAAATTCTTGCACAGATTGTGTTTCCCAGTCCATCCCGTCAGAGTAATCCTGCATGGAACTGACAACTTCTATCATTCAAAACATCACAGCGAGTGCAGTTTCCCCTCAGCTGACTCTACCAGGTGTCAGGTCACATATGTCGCGCTCCTCCTCGTGAGACAGATGATGTTTGGTCACATTAGAGACCCGGGTAAAGTGATATATTCCATTAGAAGGAACGTGGGCAGAATAAAGGGCCATGCTGAGGCAGAGGGGTTTGAAGATGAGAGGGAATTAGCAAGAAAACAAAAGGTGGTGGCGTGTTGTAAGAAACACCCTCGGGCACAACGCTCTCCCAAAGGAGCGAAGCCTCCTGCGAGAGGAGCGGAGACGTCAGGTCGAGGAAGGCCTTTCACTGAGGAGTGTGTCTGCTGCGTACACCGGGCCCTGCAGCTCCTCTCAGTGTGTAACGTCAGCATCAAAGAAAGAGAACAACAACCTCCTAATTACAAACCAAGCTGATCTACACAAACACAAACCACCAGCAAGACTAAATCCCTCTCTAGCTCCTATTCATTTACAAGAAGAAGAGAAGAGTGAACTCTTAATGTTTTACTCTCACATGTTTCAGACTGAAAACTTTAACTATCTCAATACGTAATGAAAAAACTTTCTAGCTTTTATTCTGCATATGTTGTTTTGAAAATAATACATATAAATTGGGTGTATACTGTCCAGTAGATACTCAAGACAATCACAGAATTAAAGGAGTACTCCAACAATTTAGTCATAGAAATAGAATATAGAAGTAGAACGGACACTTCCATTCAAATCAACGTAGCAGGACGGTCAGAGCGGCGGCTGCTTTTTATGTGTACCGTTGCCATAGCGACCACTGGCTGTCAAAGTTAACGCGATAATAACACGTTAACGCAAATGTATTTTAACGTCACTTATTTCTTTAACGCATTAACGCAATAGATCTTTCTGAGGTTGTAGCGGCAGCGTAGCTGGTCGTGAAGGAGGATAAATAACATTCAAACTTACGCTAAATGTTGGAGAGGATAAACTGTCATGTCCATTTCCATAGGGGTCCCTTGACCTCTGACCTCCAGATCAGTGAATGTAAATGGGTTCTATGGGTACCCTGAAAAACATCTGAAATATAAAAAAAAGTCTGAAAAATAGTTTTTCAAAAAGTCTGAAAAAAAGTCTAAAATATGTCTGAAAATGTCTGAACATTTTTGAAAATAATGTCTGAAAAATAGTTTTAAAAATGTCTGAAATTGTCCAAAAAAGTAAAAAAAAAAAAATATTACAAAATATATAAAAAATGTCCGAAAAAAGTCTGTAAAATATTTTTTTTAAAAGTCTGAAAAAATTTCTGAAAATGTGTGAAAAAGGTCTGAAAAATATTTTTAAAAAGTCTGAAAAAAGTTTTTAAGAAAAGCCCCTTGACCTCTGACCTCCAGATCAGTGAATGTAAATGGGTTCTATGGGTACCCACGAGTCTCCCCTTTACAGACATGCCCACTTTATGATCATCACATGCAGTTTGGGGCAAGTCATAGTCAAGTCAGCACACTGACACACTGACAGCTGTTGTTGTCTGTTGGGCTGCAGTTTGACATGTTATGATTGGAGCATATTGTTTTATGCTAAATGCAGTACCTGTGAGGGTTTCTGGATCAATATCTGTCATTGATTTGTGTTGTTGATTGATTTACAATAATAAATATATACATACATTTACATAAAGCAGCATATTAGTCCACTCCCATGTTGATGAGAGGATTAAATACTGGACTAATCTCCCTTTAAGGTTCATTTAGAATAGATAAATCATTACAAAAGAAATGCTTAGTATTAATATTTTTTCTGAGCGTCACAAACACTTAACGGCTCGTTTTGTCACAATTTGATCCATTCGGGCAAAAAGTCTCTAAGAGCTGTATCAGGGCATGATTTCCGAGCCTTTCGTGTGTGCAGGGAGTCGACAGGAAGTCGGCTCGGCTCGGCCGGAGAGGAACTCTAATGCTCAGAAACCTGGAAGACTGAACACTGTGAACTAACCGTTTCTGGTGGATGCTCTCAGTAAGCAACTCTGAATCTTGGAACACGTCATTATATGACATACATCCACGGTGCCCTTTCATTAGAAGCATTTCCCCCACCTTGAGTAATAATGAATAAAGGTGGTCGTAGCCTGTGGGCTTGTGATTCTGAGGTTGGGACCAGCGAGGCGAGGTAAACCAACCTGTACAGTCGATGTGCTAAACCACAGGGCAGCTCCCAGTGTGTGTGTTTCAACTGGTGAGGATGTGAAACACCAGCATACATGTCTTCATCTACTTTCTTTAGACGGACGTTAATAAGGAGAAATAAACCACCTTACTGTAAAACTGCTTCCTCCCTTTAGATCCATCTCGGCTCCACTCTACGGATGGACGGAGTAAGACCAACCGGTTTATATGACGTGTTGATGTTGATCCAGCTGTGCAGCATGGCACCCTTGCATGCGCTTAGATCAGTTATGGCTGTCCCCTCCTCCGTCTTGTGAAAGGACGATGCATTGTGAACCCCTTTGACCTCTCCAAATGTTGTCTTTGTGGTGAATTTGCTCCCTCGTAGTAGAAAATGAGTTATCTATGTTTTATGCCGTTGATGGTGTGAATGAAATACTGGTGAACTTCATCTTATTTAGGATTTCTTAAAAAAGAAGAAGAGGCAGTGAACTACCAAGGTTTATGTTAGACTGATAGATCTGGAGTTAAAGGAATACTTTGACATGCAGCTCCGTCACCTTTAGCGTGAGTGTTGGAACCTGGTCTGAGCTCAGAACAACAGTTGACCTACAGTATATCAGCTCTGCGCTCTACGAGGCAGCAGCCCGATTCATCGGCCAAGATGAACTCCTCCATCCACAGCTTGCACAAACGCTCCGCGGGTCGCAGCGGTCTCCAGACCGGAGACCGAAAGTAAAAGGTACATTTAGGCCCCGTCTACACGTATACAGATATCTTTAAATACTGATATTGTCCTCTACTGATACTGTTTTGGCATCTCGTCCACATGCAAACAGATTTTATGGATATTCCTGAAAACGCCTTCTAAGGTGCAGATTTGTAAAAGCTCCGGTTACTGTGTGGTATCTGTGTGGACGTGTAAAACGGAGCGTTTGGGAAACGATGACGTCCTCTCCTCATTTTGTGCCCGTTGTTGCTTTGTTAGTAGCTTTGTTTTTCAGACTTTTTCCTGACTTTATTTTTCCGACTTTTTTTCCGACTTTTTTCTTGACTTTATTTTTCCGACTTTTTTTCCGATTTTTTTTCCCGACTTTTTTTTCCGACTTCTTCCTGACTTTATTTTTCAGATTTTTTGTCAGACTTTTTTTTCCGACTTTATTTTTCCGACTTTTTTTTCCGACTTTTTCCTGACTTTATTTTTCCGAATTTTTTTTTCGATTTTTTTTTCCGACTTCTTCCTGACTTTATTTTTCAGATTTTTTGTCAGACTTTATTTTTCCGACTTTTTTTTCCGACTTTTTCCTGACTTTATTTTTCCGACTTTTTTTTCCGACTTCTTCCTGACTTTATTTTTCCGACTTTTTTCCGATTTTTTCCTGACTTTATTTTTCCGACTTTTTTCCGATTTTTTTTCCCGACTTTTTTTTCCGACTTCTTCCTGACTTTATTTTTCAGATTTTTTGTCAGACTTTATTTTTCCGACTTTTTTTTCCGACTTCTTCCTGACTTTATTTTTCCGACTTTTTTTTTCGATTTTTTTTCCGACTTTTTCCTGACTTTATTTTTCCGACTTTTTTCCGATTTTTTTTCCCGACTTTTTTTTCCGACTTCTTCCTGACTTTATTTTTCAGATTTTTTGTCAGACTTTATTTTTCCGACTTTTTTTTCCGACTTTTTCCTGACTTTATTTTTCCGACTTTTTTTTCCGACTTCTTCCTGACTTTATTTTTCCGACTTTATTTTTCAGCCTATTTTCCGACTTTTTTTTCAGACCTTTTTTTCCGACTTTTTCCTGACTTTATTTTTCGTCATGAGCAGGCAACAGAAACAATAACAAAGATGGCGGACTACCGTCTTTTTTACGTTTTGTTAGCACTGCTCGGACTAATTACTACTTTCTATTTGAAAAACGTTCCAGCCACAGGAGGCCGACGCAGGAACACGTTAAACATGTCTGATCATCAGATTATAAACAAATAGAGAAAGCACAAAGCTCTCTGGGATAACTCCCCGTCGAAAGAAGTTGTCTGTAAAATGTGAGAGAAAGCGTATTAACGGTGTGACCTTTGGAGCCCGTTGCATCAGTCTGTTTCTTTATGTGTGTTTTTCATCTCGCCGGCTCGCACTGACTCATATGTCAGAGTCCTTCTGCCGCCTCTCTCACTTCCATCTGCAGCCAAATGGAGCAGAGCAGCAGACACACAGGAAGGAGATTAAATGTAGAGAAGACTATCCAAAATCACAAATCCTGCAGGTCAAAACTCTTCGGTATTTTTCAACCTGGACCCTTTTCTCCCATGTTTGTGTGTCTATGTGACTCATAGGGACGACAATTTCTGAAACTGGTCCGGTATTGAAGGATGACGCTGTAAACTGCAGTCACAAAACGAGCTGTGAAGGTAATTGAACCTCTTCAGTGTGGCGCTACGTCCACTAAGAGTGCTTGTTTTTGTCACTGACAGGCTCAGATTGTAAGTGTCTGACAACATTATGGAAAGAACCCTACAGAGAAATAAACCCTTTATCTTGCCGTACTCTGGATCCGCTCTGTTTGTTTCTCTGTCCAAGTCCTGTTCAAGGAGAAGCCTCGTTGTGAGATCTGAATATCCCCCTCTTCCTCTGTGGGTATAAGGGTCACACCACCCACAGGACCACCACCAGCCTCCGGAGCTTCGTGGCCTTGCAGCAGCTGGTTCATCCTGTCACTGACGGTGCCAGCTTACCCCAATATGCTTACATTACAGCCCGTGGGCAGCTGCCGTCTACAGCGCTCTCCTTCAATACCGGACCAATGTTAGACATTTTTGTCCCCATTAGTCACTTAGACACAAAAACATGGACTTAGACACAGACTTAAAGTAACAAAACTGTTGATGTGTGAATGTGTAAATTAACAGATTCAAAAGTCAGATCCATATCTAGAGTAGAGTAGAGAGTGAAGCACACAGGGATGAATGAGTCCTTCCCTCCTGTGTCACTCCTCTCTCCTCTCCTCTCCTCTCCTCTCCTCTCCTCTCCTCTCTTCTCTCTCTCCTCTCTCCTCTCTTTCTCCTCTCTTCTCCTCTCCTCTCCTCTCTCCTCTCTCCTCTCTCTCTCCTCTCTCCTCTCTTCTCCTCTCCTCTCTCCTCTCCTCTCTCTCTCTCTCCTCTCTTCTCCTCTCCTCTCTCCTCTCCTCTCTCCTCTCTCCTCTCTCTCTCCTCTCTTCTCCTCTCCTCTCTCCTCTCTTCTCCTCTCCTCTCTCCTCTCTCCTCTCTCTCTCCTCTCTTCTCCTCTCCTCTCTCCTCTCCTCTCCTCTCCTCTCCTCTCCTCTCTCCTCTCCTCTCCTCTCTCCTCTCTCTCTCCTCTCTTCTCCTCTCCTCTCCTCTTTCCTCTCTCCTCTCTCCTCTCTCCTCTCTTCTCCTCTCCTCTCTCTCCTCTCTCTCCTCTCTCCTCTCTCCTCTCCTCTCCTCTCTCCTCTCTCTCTCCTCTCTTCTCCTCTCCTCTCTCCTCTCCTCTCCTCTTTCCTCTCTCCTCTCTCCTCTCCTCTCTCCTCTCTCCTTTCTTCTCCTCTCCTCTCTCTTCTCTCCTCTCCTCTCTCCTCTCTCCTCTCTCCTCTCTCCTCGTACTAAACGCATCTATTTCTTTTTCTCAGCTGAGATGTTGCCTGACGCTGTCTCTCTTCTCTCTCTGTTCCTCCTCCAGATTGAAATTCGGGACACCAAAGATCCAAGATTTGGAGTCCCGCGGTACCACTGAGAGACAAACTTCCTCTCCTCCTCTTCCAGTTCCCTCCCTCCATCCTGCCCTTCCTCCTCATCCTCCTCCTCCTCCTCCTCCTCTTCTTCTCTTCAGGTTAAACCCTCACGATCTGGACTCGGAGGCCAATCTCTAACAACTTTATGAAACAGAAGTGAAGTGGATTCACCAAACAAAGGTCAAACTGTGGAAGAGAGATCCATCCTGAGAGGAAGTAGGACCATCAGCTTTATCAAACTCTGGGATAAGATCATTCCTACCACAGAGCGTTACTGTCTCTTCACGTCGTTATAACATAAGGTTATAAAGTTATTGATAATGATGAGCATTCTATGAAAATATACATATTTTTATTGAGTGTGAAAAAGCTGATTCCAGCGTTAAAGACAACGTTATAAAGTGCATACTGTATGTAGAAGCACACTTCAGATGATTTGAGTCATTTTGAAGTCTTTTTCAGGCCAGTTTTCCACCGCTCTTTGTATACGACAAGCCTGATCCCAGGAACTAGAGAAATAAAACCTGTATGTAAATGAGATGTTTCTATGGAAACAGGGTAGAAAGAGACATTTGTTTGCCCTCGTACATGAAACATCCCTGTGAGCTGTGAAATAGTAAAACCTGTTTCATTGTCAAATTGTGAAAAAAAAAGATGTGGGTTCCACTCATCTTTTAACCCTTTGTGTAACTGTGAGCAACCCGTCATCCTTCAGTCCACAATCAGCCGATCAGACTGTTGTCAGGCCATTAAACAGGCGTTACAAGTCCCATAGATGAGGGTCAGTAGGGCCCTGCTACACCCAATAGTAGGTTTAATCATCTAGTCACAAGGTAGATCACTGAAAGAAGGTATAAAAAATGACGACAGCGCCCTCTAGAGACGGCAGTAATTATAGTGCTGCGTTCACACCAAGAATAAAGTGAATTTTCGTCTCACTTTACTCACGGAGCTGGACCGCCGGCATCATCTGTGTTCATTCACGCTGGACGCGTCAGAGAGGAGGAGGAGCTCGTCTCCATAGACACCAACAACTTTTTCTTTCCTCCATCAACCATGGAAGAAATAACCTCTGTTGCTTCTTCTCTGTAAATGTTGGTGAAGTCACAGATATGTCAGAAAACCAAACGCTGTCGTGTCTGGGTTCATGACATCCCCCAGCGGCGAGCTGTATTCACATACTGTGAAATCACACTGACTGTATCTATCAGCCACACGTCTCTACTGAGGTATGAACCCAAAATAAACAGATTGTTCTGTGATTTAATATCAATAAACAGATCAAAATGATGCTGAATTAACTACATAATGATGCTGATTAGTAAAAAGTCTGAATTCATGCTTTGTCAGGTCTGTTACCATGACGACAAGCAGACAACTTTTAAAATGCTTGTTTTCTGAATGGAGTCTGGATGGATCAGAGTCAGGCTACGCAGCTGCTCCATTAACACTCAACATGACGTCATCTAGAGACGTTGTTGTTTCTACCACAGACAGTCTGTGGTTTCTGGTCTCTGGACAGATGTGATGGACTATCGTAGCTCTCGGTGACCACAGACACATATGAGATTTATTTATCCTCCATCTCTGATTGAACAACGTCAGGACGTCAGTGACCACAGGAGGACGATCTCAACGCTGAGCGGCTCTCAGAACACAGAGACACACTAATTTCTTGCTCGAGTTGAAATACGCCAATGACACGAATTCTGTGTTCGCACAGCGTCATTCGTGTCGGCCGGCGCAAATTCGCCTCTTTGCATTGACTTTGTATGTAATCATGCAGCGGGAAAAGTTCGCTTCGCTCTTTGTGTGAACACAGCATAACAGGAACAAAAGCTTCAATCAGGAGCTGTGGTGTAATTCACATCCCATGGGAAACCAACAACGTAAAGTTGTGTTTGTGTTCACAAACGATATGTTTCACTCTTAAGATGTAGTTCTGTTAAGCCAAAACACGTTTTCCCTAAATTTAACGTGTTTTCTTGCCTAAACCTAAAGAAGCCGTTTCGTTTGTGTTCAAAACGTTTCATTCATTTTTACAACGTGTTGTTTTCAGTTTCACTTTTACAACGCAGTAGGCCCCTACTGACCCACATCTATGGTGCTTATAGCGACCAATAACGCACATTTAATGGCCTGATAACAGTCCAATCGGGTGCCACGCTAAGAACAAACAAGCTGAGAGGCAGAGAAATGTCCTTCCTGTCCTCATTCATTTCACTGCATTCTGTTTCTCCTTTGTTTTTTAAAGATTGTTTCCTCCCTCCCATCCACTGGTCTGTGTTCAGGTCTGCTTTAGTCCACTGGGTTTTGTTTGTACGTCTGCCGCCACCAGGGAAGGCCTTGCATGCTGCATCTATCTCAGGCTTGCAAAGACGAGGCTTCCTCTGAACGCTGGACGAGGCTAAGACGGCGTTCAGTCTGACCGGCGGTCCGCTGCACTATCCGGGCCCGCCGGCTGAGGAGACCAGAGCTACAGAGCTGAGCCTCAGAACCAGCATCAAGACAACAGACATCTCACACACACCCTCTCTATGGACAGAGATTAGTGCTTAAAAATACAAACATTTCTATTTGACATGGAAGACACAAAAGTGAGAATTACCCAAATGTATTTTTATTTTATTTTTTCTTTAAAACTACAGTTTTAAATTTACTTTTCTCAATTCAGATTGTGCTCTGAAAAACAGACAAGAACAGATTCAATCAAACAACAGCCGGCTGTGTTCCTCAAGCAGGTGGTTATAATAACTACGGAGGTGGCGTTACTGAAGTAAACTGAGTGGCTTGGTGATTCCACCGTGCATTCATGCTACACTGGTTACAGAAACTGAGCCGAATAGCATGCTGGTGGTCAGTGATGGCGGCGCTGGGTCTAAACGGTCCGGCCATCACTCCCCGCCGCGAGGAGACTACAGAGCTGCCGACCGCAACCGGCGATCTAGTCTCCTAGCGGCACCAGAGTTCGAGTCCGGCGTTCACACCGAGGAGGTAAACGCTCGAGGGTTCGGTTCAACCGGACTAAACGAGGCAATTGTGAACGAACAAGAGTTTCACTCCAGTTCTCCTGTTGCTCTAATAACTGCTCAGAGCAGCATTAGATATTGAATTTGTTATTAATTGTTTTTGATGGGATATGTTATTCTATAATGATCAGTGGCTTACACTGTGTAGGTTTCGGTTGGTGCAAACGATGACATTTAAAGTTAGTCCTTCTGAATGGATCAAGCTCACTGAGGACCGCCTCTCTCTCTTTTATTGTTTATCTGCCCACAAATATGAACCCTTCCTCTCCTGCACCGTTATTCAACGGTACCAAATCAAAATATGGAAACTGTAGTTTTATATTTGACCCCTGACTTTGTATTTCAGTGCTTTTCAATGTGTTTCTTTATGGTTTAATCTCCATTGCTCTGCTGTTGTGATGTTATCTTCTACAGTATGGTTCTGGGACGCTGTGATGTTTCTCATATTGAAAAAGGATTGTTGTTACAGGAGGGTTCAGCATGGCAGCCAGTATCATACGTTAGTGTTGTTGTTTTAAAAAGAAAAAGAATAAACTGATTGACTACTGTTATTGTTCTAACTTTTCAGTTTCAGTTTTATTAACACAGATATGTATTATTAATATACAAAGATCAAAGCTATCGAGTGTTAACTGTTAGAGGAAAATATCTTATGACTGTTGTCATGTGAACACCTTACACTGGAGCACCTATTTCTTTATTTCATTTATCTATTATTAGTAGGGATGTCATGAGAACCGATACTTCGGTACCAAGTCGATTCCAAAATTCTAAAAACGTGACGGTACTCGTTTTCTACAGTACTGAAGGAACCATACGATGCCTACAGGGTCCGAAATTAACACCTGCCAAGCGCCAAATGCGGCTGCTTCTGTCTATGCTCACACACACACACACACACACACAGCGCCATGCGGCAGCGAGATCCAGAGATCCTTTATGTTGGAGAAGAGGATTCACTCGTGAGGGAAAAAAGTCGGAAAATAAAGTCGGAAAAATAAAGTCGGAAAAAAAAAGTCGGAAAAAAAAGTCAGAAAATGAAGTCGGAAAATAAAGTCGGAAAAATAAAGTCGGAAAAAAAATTCTGAAAAATAAAGTCGGAAAAAAATTCTGAAAAAAAAATCTGAAAAAAAAGTCGGAAAATAAAGTCGGAAAAAGATTCTGAAAAAAAATTCTGAAAAAAAAGTCGGAAAATAAAGTCTGAAAAATAAAGTCTGAAAAAAATTCTGAAAAAAAATTCTGAAAATAAAGTCTGAAAAATAAAGTCTGAAAAAAAAGTCTGAAAATAAAGTCTGAAAAATAAAGTCTGAAAAAAAAATTCTGAAAAATAAAGTCTGAAAAATAAAGTCTGAAAAAAAAATTCTGAAAAGAAATTCGGAAAAAAAAGTCGGAAAATAAAGTCTGACAAAATAAAGTCTGAAAAAAAAAGTCAGAAAAAAAAGTCAGAAAATAAAGTCTGAAAAATAAAGTCTGAAAAAAAAAGTCTGAAAAATAAAGTATGAAAAAAAAAGTCTGAAAAAAAATTCTGAAAAAAAATTCTGAAAAAAAAGTCTGAAAATAAAGTCTGAAAAATGAAGTCTGAAAAAAAAGTCAGAAAAAAAGGTCAGAAAATAAAATCTGAAAAATAAAGTCTGAAAAAAAAAGTCTGAAAAATAAAGTATGAAGAAAAAAGTCTGAAAAAAAAATTCTGAAAAAAAAGTCTGAAAATAAAGTCGGAAAAAAAAGTCTGAAAATAAAGTCTGAAAAATAAAGTCGGAAAAAAAAGTCGGAAAAATAAAGTCTGAAAAATAAAGTCTGAAAAAAAGTCTGAAAAAAAAGTCTGAAAAATAAAGTCAGGAAAAAGTCGGGAAAAAAATTCTGAAAAAAAATTCTGAAAAAAAAGTCTGAAAATAAAGTCTGACAAAATAAAGTCTGAAAAAAAAAGTCAGAAAAAAAAGTCTGAAAAAAAAGTCTGAAAAATAAAGTCAGGAAAAAGTCGGGAAAAAAATTCTGAAAAAAAATTCTGAAAAAAAAGTCTGAAAATAAAGTCTGACAAAATAAAGTCTGAAAAAAAAAGTCAGAAAAAAAAGTCAGAAAATAAAGTCTGAAAAATAAAGTCTGAAAAAAAAAGTCTGAAAAATAAAGTATGAAAAAAAAAGTCTGAAAAAAAAGTCTGAAAAATAAAGTCTGAAAATAAAGTCGGAAAAAAAAGTCGGAAAATAAAGTCTGAAAAATAAAGTCTGAAAAAAAAGTCTGAAAAATAAAGTCTGAAAAATAAAGTCTGAAAAAAAGTCTGAAAAAAAAGTCTGAAAAATAAAGTCAGGAAAAAGTCGGGAAAAAAATTCTGAAAAAAAATTCTGAAAAAAAAGTCTGAAAATAAAGTCTGACAAAATAAAGTCTGAAAAAAAAAGTCAGAAAAAAAAGTCAGAAAATAAAGTCTGAAAAATAAAGTCTGAAAAAAAAAGTCTGAAAAATAAAGTATGAAAAAAAAAGTCTGAAAAAAAAGTCTGAAAAATAAAGTCAGGAAAAAGTTGGGAAAAAAATTCTGAAAAAAAATTCTGAAAAAAAAGTCTGAAAATAAAGTCTGACAAAATAAAGTCTGAAAAAAAAAGTCAGAAAAAAAAGTCAGAAAATAAAGTCTGAAAAATAAAGTCTGAAAAAAAATCTGAAAAAAAAAGTCTGAAAAATAAAGTCAGGAAAAAGTCGGGAAGAAAATTCTGAAAAAAAGTCTGAAAATAAAGTCTGAAAAATAAAGTCTGAAAAAAAAATTCTGAAAAAAAGTCTGAAAAATAAAGTCTGAAAAAAATTCTGAAAAAAAATTCTGAAAAAAAAGTCTGAAAATAAAGTCTGAAAAATAAAGTCTGAAAAAAAAAGTCTGAAAAAAAAGTCTGAAAAAAAAGTCTGAAAAAAAAAGTCTGAAAAATAAAGTCAGGAAAAAGTCGGGAAAAAAATTCTGAAAAAAAAGTCGGAAAATAAAGTCTGAAAAATAAAGTCTGAAAAAAAAAGTCTGAAAAATAAAGTCTGAAAAAAATTCTGAAAAGAAATTCTGAAAAAAAAGTCTGAAAAATAAAGTCTGAAAAAAAAAGTCAGAAAAAAAAGTCAGAAAAATAAAGTCTGAAAAAAAATCTGAAAAAAAAGTCTGAAAAATAAAGTCTGAAAAAAATTCTGAAAAGAAATTCTGAAAAAAAAGTCTGAAAAATAAAGTCTGAAAAAAAAAGTCAGAAAAAAAAGTCAGAAAAATAAAGTCTGAAAAAAAATCTGAAAAAAAAGTCTGAAAAATAAAGTCTGAAAAAAATTCTGAAAAAAAATTCTGAAAAAAAAGTCTTAAAATAAAGTCTGAAAAATAAAGTCTGAAAAAAAAGTCAGAAAAAAAAGTCAGAAAATAAAATCTGAAAAATAAAGTCTGAAAAAAAAAGTCTGAAAAATAAAGTATGAAAAAAAAAGTCTGAAAAAAAAATTCTGAAAAAAAAGTCTGAAAATAAAGTCGGAAAAAAAAGTCGGAAAATAAAGTCTGAAAAATAAAGTCTGAAAAAAAAGTCTGAAAAAAAAGTCTGAAAAATAAAGTCAGGAAAAAGTCGGGAAAAAAATTCTGAAAAAAAATTCTGAAAAAAAAGTCTGAAAATAAAGTCTGACAAAATAAAGTCTGAAAAATAAAGTCTGAAAAATAAAGTCTGAAAAAAATTCTGAAAAGAAATTCGGAAAAAAAAGTCGGAAAATAAAGTCTGAAAAATAAAGTCTGAAAAAAAAGTCAGAAAAAAAAGTCAGAAAAATAAAGTCAGGAAAAAGTCGGGAAAAAAAAGCCGGAAAAGAAAGTCTGAAAAATGATCGAAAGAAGTCTGAAAAATAAAGTCTGAAAAAAAGTCTGAAAAATAAAGTCTGAAAAAAAGTCTGAAAAATAAGTTGTAAAAGAAAAATACAAACCATGTACTGTTATAATGCTCGTAAAAGGTTGGTATACTAACATTAATTGAAATTAGTTGTATTACCAGTGCTCGTATTATTTCCATGTATTTATCCTAGATATTTACACAGCATAGGCTACTTTGAAAACCATCTCAGAAATGGTGAAAAATCATACTGTATATCATTTTGTCATCAAATATATAATGGGATAACATTAAATATGTATTAATAAATTATATTAACAGCAGTGCATGTTCATAAGTTTTTTTTATTTCACAAAAAATTTACATTTATTTTCTTGAAATCACTGCTTTTACCAGTAAAGGACAATTCAACCGTTTGGTAGAGCATGTTTTTAGACAATTATTGTCCTGCTGGAAAAAACACTCCTCAGAGTTGGGGAACATTGTCAGAGCACCAAAGAAGCAGAGAAGAGCCAGGCTGAGGTTTGCAAAAGACCATAAGGATTGGACCATAGAGGACTGGAGGAAGGTCATCTTCTCTGATGAGTCCAATTTTCATCTTTGCCCAACACCTGGTCGTCTAATGGTTAGACGGAGACCTGGAGAGGCCTACAAGCCTCATTGTCTCGCACCTACTGTGAAATTTGGTGGAGGATGGGTGATGATTTGGGGCTGCTTCAGCAAGGCTGGAATCGGGCAGATTTGTCTTTGTGAAGGACGCATGAATCAAGACAAAGTACAAAGTTGTCCTTGCTTCCTTCTGCTCTGACAATGTTCCCCAACTCTGAAGAGTGTTTTTCCAGCAGGACAATGCTCCATGCCACACAGCCAGGTCAGTGAAGGTGTGGATGAAGGACAACCAAATCAGGACCTTGTCATGGCCAGCCCAATCTCCAGACCTGAATCCCATTGAAAACCTCTGGAATGTGATGAAGAGGAAGATGGATGGTCACAAGCCCTCAAACAAAGCCCAGCTGAGGAGTGGTATAAAGTCCCCCAACAGCAATGTGACAGACTGGTGGAGAGCACGCCAAGACGCATGAAAGCTGTGATTGTGAATCAAGGTTATTCCACCAGATATTGATTTCTGAACTCTTCCTAAGTTAAAACATTGGTATTGTGTTGTTTAAAAATGAATATGAACTTGTTTTCTTTGCATTATTCCAAATCTGAAAACACTGACTCTTTTTGTTATTTTGACCAGTTGTCATTTTCTGCAAATAAATGCTCTAAATGACAATATTTAGATTTGAAATTTGGGAGAAATGTTGTCAGTAGTTAAATGATGATGATAAAAAATGATTAATTGCGATTAACTAAAAACAATCAAGCGATTTGAATATTTTAATTGATTGACAGCCCTAAAAATCGGGTCTGTTAAAAAAAAAACATTGATTGTGGTTATTATTGTCCCAAGGATATAAAAAAATGCAAAGAGAAAGAAAAGCCCAGTGTTTTTTTTGCCTCTTCCTGCACTGTATATTATTTATTTTGTTGTTGTGTTTGTGTAGTCTTAACTTGTGCAAAATAAATAAACATAGAAGAATGTCAGTTTTATCCAGCTGAAGGCTTGTTTATCACACGGAGCAGTCTCCTGAGTGACCCGCAGGAGGAGACAGCAGTCTTGTCTGAGAGCTAACACCACTTTTTAAAAAGAAAAACCACTGAAGCTGTTCACAACAAGGAAGTCACACGTGATATCCAGATGATCATGGTGACAGCTCCAGCATCCGAGCAGACATGGCTGTTTAGAGTATCTGTGAGCGTCTGACAGCAGCAGCTGAGGAGATCTTCAGGACTGTGGAGAAGATGCTGGTGGATCATCAGAGAGAGATCACCTGAGAACTCTGCTGCTCTGGCCACAAGTTACACTACACAGATCAGGTGTGTGGATTAAATCACTCAATGAGAAAAGACTCATCTTACTTTATTTAGAGTTGTATAAGCTGAGGCATTGTAGTTTAAACACTATGAAGCTGCAGCACCCTTCAGTTACACTACAGGCAAAAATAGCATGTTTCATGCACTGATCAATTTTCACACACAATTTGTTATTGCACATTTAAACATAAAATTTCAGAAAAAAATTGTGATACAAGAAAAATAATTAAATCAATTATTATTAATAATAAAATTGTATATATATATTTTATATAGTGTTTATATGTATTTATTTATATTTATTTATATTTATTTATATATATACATATATATTTATATGTATATATATATTTATATATATATGTATATTTATATATATATATTTATTTACAGAGGGGTTTGTTCATACATCATTCATAGCCTGATTTATGGAACATTTTATATCTAAAAACATGTAAAAAATAGTTTTTTTTTTTATCGCCGTTGACAGTATTTTCTGATTTCTGGAGTGATAAAATGAAATATCCATTATTCCCTCTGTAAGAACCTTTGACTCTAAACCTGGCTTTATCCAATGTTCAGATTTCTGGTCTGGGAATGTATGCAAATTAGGACATATTTAATTAGATAATGCCTCATTTTCATATTTAAACATACAATTTCAGAAAACTTGTAATACAAAAAATAAACTGTCTTAATGTAAATAATCAACAAGGGAAGTTTCATGGTGATATCTATTCACCTGGTGTGCCCCGCCCCTTTCATGCCCTCTTGTGTCATTCAGCAGCTCATCAGATCAGTCCTCATCGCTGTGATCAGGAGCATTCTCCCGACCGCTGCCATGAGGACGACTGGGACCACCCGAGCACCCTGCATGTTAAACAGGAGCACAACCAGAGGTCTGATCTTCAGCGAGGACCGCCCTGCAGGCAGCAGTGTAATATCTCCGTGTCTCCTCAGTCTGTGAAGAGAGAAGGTCACGAGGAGCCGCCCTCACACCTCTACAGAATATGAACTGTTGAACAGACGGCAGACGTCAAAGCCGAGCGTGATGGTGACGAGTTAGTAACATCTCCATCGACCAGGGAGGCTGAGACCCCCTGTGGAATAAATCCAGAGTCTTCTGGACTTCAGCGAGAACCGCTGAAAGGTGAGGAGAGGAAAGCACATCCAACACAGGATAGAAACATGTAAGCTAAAATGGATTATTTCATTATATCCATCTGTATGCTCAATGCAATGAAAAAAACCTAGATGATGATTTATCATACTGAACTATCGCCCAGCCCTACTGACAACACTAACAGATGTGAAAGGAGTCATAGATGGAGGCATGTTTGTGTATTTGACACAAACATCTTTTCATTCGTAGAGCTGCTGGAGACCGCTCATCAAGAGCGAGGTGGGCTTGATGAGCAGCCGTACACTGAACAAGACCGGAGCCCCTGTCAGGAGGACCACGAGGACCCTGATCTCCCTCAGGTCAAAGTGGAAGAGTTGACATCATCTCAGGAACATGCTGACCACGACTACGAACTCCCTCTTCAGTCAGAGAGCGCCGTTTACGATCATTCTTCGAGCCCCAGCCACGACCAAACTCTGACCAACAAAACATTTTACACAGCAGAGGAAAAGAGACGAGATGCTGGAGGAGACGGCTGCGAGCTGTCCAGAGTCTCTCAGCCCTTCTACTCTGTAAATCAAAGTGAATATGACGTAGAGAACACAGACGGTGTGGTGAATGGAGAATGGATTAAGACGCTCGCACCAACAAGGACGAGACAAAAGCAAAAGCACAACTCCAGCTTGTTCACTGAGAAAAGAGACGGTATTGGAGTGGAAGAAGACGAGAATGATCTCATGAGAGAAGACACACGTGTCCCATCTTGCCAAACGTTTCAAAGAGTCGGGCCATTTGAAGGATCCCGTGAGAATCCCCACGGGAGAGAGACCGTACCGGTGTAAGGAGTGCGGCGTGAACTTCAGACCAAGTGGAGCTTTGACTTTGCACATGAGGATCCACACGGGAGAGAGACCGTACCAGTGCAGCGACTGTGGCCAGCGTTTCAATCGCAAAGGCGACACGGAGAATCACAGGGTGACGCATACGGGGGAGAGACCCCATGTGTGCGTGGCGTGTGGGAAAAGCTTTAAAAGGAAAGACAACTTAAACACACATCTGAAGATCCACGCAGAGGACAACATGGAGTGCACACAACCATTGTGATTGTTTAAATGCTCTTTGTGTCTTCCAGATAGGGACCCTATGGAAAACATGGATTATCAGATACTGTATGTTTACTGGAGGGAATAATACAGTTCATATTTCATTTCTCTACCACCAGGGGTCGCCAAAGCTTCATGGGGGGATTGAGAGGACTTTTAAGGGGTGTAAGACAACTTGTGTTTTATTATACAGTTGGTCTATATCTCAGCATTTCATTCATTTCTGTGAAGAAAACTAAATGAAATTGTTATCTTTAAAGTTTGGATTATTATTTAAGATATAAACAGGATAAGGGCACAATGAAGACCTGAACACAAGTTCTATTCACAGAGCCTTGCCTCTCTGCTCAACAGCCTCGTCCTGCATTAGAGAAAAGTACGCAGTTAAAACAACCAAAGCAAACACTGAATGTGTCAAAAGAAGCCTATATTAGGTATGAATGATTGTTCAAATTAAAATAAATAAATAAATAAAAAAAACATAATTCAGACAAATTTGTATTCAAAGTTTATACATTATCTCTGATGCAATATTCACAGGAAATAATCTGATCAAAATTCATCCAAAATGCTTGTTTTACACAAACTTCCTGCAGTGTTTGCATACATTTCATCAGTTGTTCTGTACTGTTATTGTTGTGCATTTGATATAATATGAAATATCCATAAAACATGTCACTTAGTGCACGGTGGTTAGCACTGTCGCAAGAGGATCACAGGTTCGAATCCAGCTTGGGGCCCTTCTGTGTGGAGTTTGCATGTTCTCCCCGTGTTAGCATGGGTTTCCTCCCACAGTCCAAAGACATGCAGGGTAAATGTTGACTCTAAATGTCCCGTAGGTGTGAATGTGAGCATGAGTGGTTGTCTGTCTCTATGTGTCAGCCCTGCGATAGGCTGGAGACCTGTCCAGGGTGTACCAACTGATATTGATTTTTTAGGTGAACCTTTGTTTTAGGAGGCTAAAGTACGTTTTGCTGCTGCCCCCGTCCACAGCACGCTTTGAGCCTGTGCTGGTACTCCTGTCTGCTTCTGTCTGGGTAAGTACCTCATACAACCCCACTCCAACACACCACAACTATCCCTTTAAGAGATACGTAAGAAGAATCCACGTATACGCAAAGCTATACTACAGAGACCTCGGCAGCAGGGAGGGCTTAGTCTGCCAAACTTTCAGTTCTACTATTGGGCAGCAAATATCAAATTTATTTCCTATTGGATGGAAGGAACTGAAGTAACAGCTGTGCCTGAATGGCTAATACTAGAGAGAGACTCTTGTAAGAACACCTCATTACTTGCTTTATTATGCTCTAGCCTGCCATACTCAGAGCCTATTACTAAATATACTTCTAACCCAGTTGTTATTCATTCTTTAAAAATTTGGAAACAATTCAGACAATCCTTCGAGATCTGTAAATTTTCAATACTGGCTCCCATCGTAAATAACCATGCATTCCTGCCACCTTTGACGGATGCCTTATTCAGTGGTTGACAGAGAAATGGGATTTGTTCATTTAAAGACATGTTCATAAATGGCTCATTTGCCTCTTTTGAGCAGATTGTTCAGAAATTCAATATTCCCAGGTTACACTTTTTCAGATACCTACAAATTCACAGCTTCATGTCTTCAAATATCATTCAATTCCCTACACAGCCGCTAAACACGCTCCTAGACTCAATCAATGACATCACATCATCCAGAAAGGGAAAGATAGGTGACATATATTCCTTATTAATGAGAGAAAATATGACAAGTCTTAACTCCCTTAAAAATCAGTGGGAGGGGGACCTTGGTGTTATTATTTCAGATACTATCTGGTCAAAGATGATGAGGGGAATATACTCATCTTCCATATGTATGAGACATACTGTCATGCAGTTTAAAATTTTCCACCGACTGCACTGGACCAAAGTTAAACTATCCCAATTCAAATCCGATATAGACCCCATGTGTGACCGCTGCAAGCAGAACCAGGCCACTCTAATTCACATGTTTTGGGATTGTCCTAAACTATCTAATTTTTGGCAATTAATTTTCAATATGCTTTCCAAAACTACCGACAGATTCTTAGAACCATCAGCCTGTCTTGCTTTGTTTGGGGTGGTACCACAAAATGTTACGTTAAACAACAATAAACTAAACCTTCTATCTTTTGCTACGCTGGTGGCCAGACGACAAATTTTGATTAGATGGAAGGATTGCAACCCTCCAACATTTGCACAATGGCTCAGAGACATGTTATATTTTATTAAGTTGGAGAAAATTAGGTATACTATTAAAGGGTCAGCCGAGAAGTTTTCATTGATCTGGCAACCTTTTCTTAGTCACGTTGACTCTTTAGACTCAGATAACTTTGTGGCTGATTAAAGTTTGATGTATGTGTGTGTATGTATGTGTATATGTATGTACGTATATGTATGTACATATATGTATGTATGTATATGTATGTGTATATATATGTATATGGATATTTGACCAGGAACATTTCAAAGGAAAAGTGCCCTAAATGACAGGGTGTAACGTCCTAGACCTCTATCAATTTATCATGATTTATGTTTATTTATTATTATTATTATTATTTATTTATTTATTTATTTTTATTTATTTATCTATGTATTTATATTCATTCTTGTACACTTTATATATATATATATATATATATATTTATTTTTTTTCTGAGTGCCCTCCGGGTATTGTCATGGTGGGGGGTGGGTGGGTTATATACCAGTCCAAACATGTTTGTGCAATGGATTGTAAGAGTTGTATTAGCAAAATGTATAAATAAACTCTGTTTAAAAAAAAAAAAAAAGAGATACGTTAAAGTTGCACTTATCAATATTTTTAATATTAATGGAAAAAAATGCTATGTAATACTCTCTCTCTGAAATGACCTGTGATTGGTCAAAGTCTCTTGTCACAGGCTAGATGTTGTAAAGCCTGAAAACAGAGCCATGAGGAGGAGCAGGAGTCTAGTTTTCTCTCAGAACACTTGAATTACAATATGCTGAAAGGTTATTATAGAATTTTTGCCCAACGATGCCAAAAATATACTGCCTACTGCAGCTTTAAAGGGACTGTTTGTAACTTTCAGAAATGCTTGTTAACAGCAACACCTGTGTCCGTTAAGTCAACTAAAGTCAGCGTCCTGTTGCTGGC
>NC_051269.1:43329989-43417489 GCF_015220745.1 Sebastes umbrosus | reverse complement strand
TGTATTTTCAGGTGCAAATGTTGGCAGTGGTGTTCGCCTTCTCCAGCATAATGTATTATGCCTTGAACATATTTTGAAGATTCAGTATTGATCCCACTTTTATAAAGATGATATCCGTGTTTTCTAAGATATCCTACTGCTTTTAATTTCACCAAGCACACTGGATTTTACATTTTCCCCTCATCATTATTCACTCTTCATTAATTCAGGCATCGTGACAAGATGTCCTCTCGAACTGAAGATGAAGAGAAGGCGAGGAGGAGAGGAGTGGTACGGGAAGATAAGCTACAAGGACTATGAGGAAGAGCTGGAAGAGCCTGCAGATGTGGAGAAGAAGATCAGAGAAGGTACAGTATACACAACTCTTAAATAAGTACTGATTGTTTGTGATAAGAACTTCCATCCTGTAATCATCAAACATCGTGTCCTCTCTCTGCAGCTCAGAAAACACTAGCCGGGGACGGGGTGGGGATCAGTGATGACCTCATCAGTCTGGAGATCGCCTCTCCTGATGTTCCAGACCTGACGCTCATTGACCTGCCCGGCATCACCAGGGTGGCTGTAAAGGATCAACCTGAGAACATTGGAGAGCAGGTATGCTAGTTCAGTGTCTCCAAAACACATTGTCAATAGTTTCATAGGAACAACTTCTTTGGTAGAAAGTTGTTCCAAAGAAAAATATATTGGCTTCATACGATATCTTACAAAAAGCTATTCCTCATATTTTGTGCGTTTTCCTACGAATGTCCAGCAACACGTGACACGCGTGTCAATTTCTGCTCCAGTCTTTTCAAAATAAACTTCTGTCTTCACAGGAAACAACTTGGTTATGTTTAGGCAACACAACTTCTTAGTTAGGTTTAGAAAGAGATGGTGGTTTGGGTTCAAATAACTCAGGAAGTGGCGTAACTTAAGTACGGAAGTTATGTGACTAATAAATCATCTTTGACCGGTCTTCGTCTTCAGACAGACATCTTCTGGTTTCTCCTGGGAGTAAGTCCGGGTTTCTTTGACTCACTCATCCCCCCCGACCTCCTCCCTATGCGGTGTTTGTCGCTCTTTATACTTCCTGGTTCACAATTAAGTGGATTACAATCGAATTGATTTTGTGGGATATATACAAATTACAGCGCATTACTTTTGGTAGGTATAGTTACGAATGTACGAGAACAGCCTGAGTCTGTGGATTATCCAGATTAACCAGGATTGAAATCTACAAAAAAAACCCAGAAAGACTGGGGCCTGTGTTTCCCGAGCCTACACAAGATGTCTTGAATGAGTTTCCATATTTTTTCAACTAGCAAGACCCCTCAGTCCAAAAAGTATACAAGACTGCCATGAAAGTCTCTGAACACTCTCATGCCTTCACAGCCTCCCAGGGGCCGCTAGCAGCAAGGCTACAGACTTTCAGTCCTGTTATCACTCATTATAGACTGAGGTGACAGTGATTTTGGTAATTCTTCATCTTATAACTTAATGAACAATATGATTTAATACTTTCAGATAAAGAGACTGATCCACAAGTTCATCACAAAACAAGAAACCATCAGCTTGGTGGTTGTTCCATGCAACGTGGACATAGCAACCACAGAGGCTCTGAAGATGGCCCAGGAGGAGGATCCTGAAGGAGAGAGGACTTTGGGTAAATAGAGGAGCTGATTTTTAATAAAGGACCACTTGGACAAGTTACTTGACTTTTCGACAGTTCACTGTCTGTTTGTCCTACTCTCTCTCTTTCAGGTATCTTGACCAAGCCTGACCTGGTGGACAAAGGCACAGAAGACACGGTGGTTGAAATTGTCCGTAATGAGGTCATCCACCTGAAGAAGGGCTACATGATCGTCAGGTGCAGGGGTCAGAAGGAGATCACAGACAATGTGTCTCTGACTGAAGCAATAGAAAGAGAGAAAGACTTCTTCAATGGCCATGTGCATTTCCAGTAAGTTCATTCTTTTTGGGATATTGTAATGAATATTTTCAAGGTGAAATATTAGAGCTGTGATTTGCATTTGTACCTGTAGTATGCACTCACAGTAGCTTCTTATTCTTGCTGTAGCACTCTCTACGATGAAGGCCATGCCACTGTTCCTAAACTGGCTGAGAAACTCACACTTGAGCTGGTGCATCACATCGAGGTGAATTTTTACTCCATCAAATGAACCGTTTAGGATACGTTTCTTTAGGTTTTGAAGTTTTGACCCATGTGTGATTTACAGAAATCTCTGCCTCGGCTGGAAGAGCAGATAGAAGAGAAACTAGCACAGACCCAAGCAGAGCTGGAGAGATATGGCACTGGACCCCCGTCTGACGCCGCTGAGAGACTCTTCTTCCTCATTGATGTGAGCTCCCTCACTCTACATAACATTCACCTGACTACAAAGACAAACGCTCACCACCACGTATGAGTTTAGAATATTTGTTAAAGGGACAGTGTGTAGGATTTGGCTGCATCTAGTGGTGTGGTTGCAGATTGCAACCAACTGAGTGCCCATCCGCTCACTACTCCCTTTCCAAGACTGTGGTAACGCGAGGCGCCGAGTGCAGAACCGTGGTAACGCTGTTCGCCTCGCTCAGAGGCCATCCTTACCATAATAACACTACTTTAAGAGCAACGGAAGTCAGATGGTTTTGCACTCTGCGTCTCACGTTACCACAGTTTCACAAGCGTCTTGGAGAACTACTTTGGCCTTCAAGCTCTCTCTAGAGCCAGTGTTTGGTTTGTCTGTTCTGAGCTGCTGTAGAAACATGGTGGATACTGTGAAGAGGACCTTCTCTCTATGTAGATATGAAGGGCTCATTCTAAGCTAATGAAAACACAATGATTCTTAGTTTCAGCTGATTATACACTAATGAAAACATAGTTACGAATATTATATTCCATTTCTGCTAATAGATCCCCCGAATGTTACACACTGTTCCTTTAAATAAACATGAAACACCTGTAAACCAGCTGCTTCTGTCACGTGTGTGTGCTGCAGAAAGTGACAGCCTTCACTCAGGATGCCATCAGTCTGACTGCGGGAGAGGAGCTCAAGTGTGGAGACAAGCTCAATGTGTTTTCTACGCTCAGGAGAGAGTTTGGGAAGTGGAACGCCCACCTGGATTATTCAGGAGGAAACTGTGAGTGCATCATTTCAATCAGTGCTTGAAGTGGAAAAAGACAAGTGCCGGTACAAACTTTATTCGCATGTTGGCGTGTGTATCGGCCCCTTTCTTATTTCTATTTATTCATTATTTCTTTAAGCATGTTATACTGTGTCAGTCATAATCAGTTGTGAGACTTGGGCTATGCATCTTCTATAGTAGGCCTATAATACCCCAGTAATATTCAAATGGAACATTATAGGGTTAAGGTGGTGTGTTTGTATAATATATTATAGGATGTCTATAGGCTGGAATCAACAGCAGCCAGACAGACAGGCAGGTCTACATGCAGAGCTGAGGTGTGTGAGCCATTCATTCAGGTTTTAGGAGCAGTGGCCCAGTCAGGATGCTTCTACAGCACCCTCGTTCTCACCCCCCACCCCTCTCCCCTTTCCCGTGCGTCGACTCGTCCAGATGCTCTTCACATAGTTTTTATGTTCATACGGCGCTGCGCTGTTATGAATCTCCATTATAAGTTTCACAGAGAACCTGATATGGAGAGGGCAAAGAGTACCGGCAGCTTGTGAGAAGTTCTGGTATGCAAAAAGAAGTCACGTTACGCCAAGCGGTAAAATGTAGAAGTGTCGGTAGGGCGTACCAGTGAGTACCGGACCACACCAGAGCACTGATTTCGATCTGGTCTACAGCGGTCCATCAGAAGGACTCTGACATGTACATTTTTGTGTTGCAGTTAACAAGAAGATTGAGAGAGAGGTGGAGGGATATGAAGAGAAGTACCGTGGAAGAGAACTGCCAGGCTTCATCAACTACAAGACCTTTGAGGTCATGGTCAAGGAGCAGATCAAACAGCTGGAAGAACCAGCTGTCAAGAAACTCAAGGATATAGCAGGTATATGATTGAATACATGACAGATTTATCCATTAATATGTTTTTCTTTATTAGTCTTTTCTTACCGTGCAGCCACCAGTTGTGGAGATCAAGCTGCTGTATCTTATTTCCATTTCTTCCAGATGCTGTAAGGAAGGTGTTCATACAGCTGGCACAAAGTAGCTTCATTGGATTTCCTAACCTCATTAAAACAGCCAAGGTAGCCATCTTCTACGAGCGTCTCTAAATGTAGTTTGCATCGTTTTTCTGGCTGTGCTCAGACTGACCAGAATCGTATTTTCTAGGCAAAGATCGAAAATATCAAGCAGGACAAGGAGTCCACCGCCGAATTCATGCTGAGAACCCAGTTCAAGATGGAGCTGATTGTCTACTCTCAGGACAGAACCTATAGCAGCAGTCTGAGTGACAGGAAGAAAGAGGATGATGAGGAGGAAGACAAACAGAAAGGCACAAAACATTACAAAGAAAAGAGTGTTGTGTACCACATGGATAATCATGCAACACTTCAGGAGCTGATGTTGCACCTTAAATCATATTACAAAGTAGGTTTTAATGCAGACAAAGACAACGACAGCAGGGTTTTTAGACCCTCGTTCTGCCCTCATTTGTCAAACTTTTATTTTATTTTTCCTCCTCCAGATTGCCAGCCAGCGTCTCGCTGACCAGATCCCGCTGGTGATCCGCTACCAGATGTTGCAGGAGTCTGCAGTCCAGCTGCAGAGGGAGATGCTGCAGATGCTTCAGGACAAGGAAAATATGGAGTTCCTGCTGAAAGAGGACTGTGACATTGGCAGCAAGAGGGCCGGTTTGCAGAGTCGCCTTAAGCGCCTCATGAGGGCCCGCAAATACCTGGTGGAGTTCTAGAGGAGGTCAAGGCCTAACAGGATGAGTCTACTGTACTTCTTTCATTTGTCAAATACAATGTGGTTGAAGGATTGCTATACTATTATTTTTTTTACATTGTACTGTAATATGTATGTACTCTTCTTGTCACTCCAAAAGAAAAGAAATGAAAAGAAAATGCCTGTTATTTCATACGGCAAAAAATAGATCATAGTAGCACACTGTATAAATCACGTGCCATGTTTCCGAGATATCCCAAGTTTAATTCCTGCCAAAGAATTTTATGACATATAATCCCCAGATTAGATTATTAACGTGCCAATACTTTGATGCCTTGTCTATTTAATCGCTGGACCACTTTAATCAAACGGGAAATGAATGACTTTTTGAACTGCATCTTTTTCATATTTGTTTAAATATACTTGTTTGAATAAATAAAAAAACTTTGTCTAATTTTGCTATTCCAACTTGCTTTTAAAGGTAAGACTAGTCAATCTACCAAATTCAAGTCAGGAAAAGTCAGAAAAAAAAGTCAGAAAAAAAAGTCAGAAAAATAATGTCAGGAAAAAGTCGGAAAAAGAAAGTCGGAAAAAAAGTCGGATATAAACGTCGGAAAAAAAGAGTCGGAAAAAAAAGTCGCAGGAAAAAAGTCGCAGGAAAAAGTCTGAAAAAACAATTTGAAAAAAGTCTGAAAAAAAAGTCTGAAAAAAAGTCTGACAAAAGTCTGAAAAATAAAGTCTGAAAAAAAGTCTGAAAAAAACAGTCAGAAAAAAAAGTCTGAAAAAAAGTCTGAAAAATAAAGTCAGTAAAAAGTCTGAAAAATAAATCTGAAAAAAGTCAGAAAAAAAAGTCTGAAAAAAAGTCTGAAAAATAAAGCCAGGAAAAAGTCTGAAAAAAAGTCTGACAAAAGTCTGAAAAAAAGTCTGAAAAAAACAGTCAGAAAAAAAAGTCAGAAAAAAAGTCAGAAAAATAAAGTCAGGAAAAAGTCGGAAAAAGAAAGTCGGAAAAAAAGTCGGATATAAAAGTCGGAAAAAAAGAGTCGGAAAAAAAAGTCGCAGGAAAAAGTCGGAAAAAAGAGTCGGAAAAAAAAGTCGGAAAAATAAAGTCAGTAAAAAGTCTGAAAAATAAATCTGAAAAAAGTCAGAAAAAAACAGTCAGAAAAAAAAGTCGGAAAAAAAGTCGGAAAAATAAAGTCAGGAAAAAGTCTGAAAAAAAGTCTGACAAAAGTCTGAAAAAAAGTCTGAAAAAAGTCTGAAAAATAAAGTCAGGAAAAAGTCGGAAAAAAAAGTCGGAAAAAAAAGTCGGAAAAATAAAGTCTGGAAAAAGTATGAAAAAACAGTCTGAAAAAAACAGTCTGAAAAAAAAGTCTGAAAAATAAAGTCAGTAAAAAGTGAAAAATAAATTTGAAAAAAGTCAGAAAAAAAAGTTTGAAAAAAAGACAGAAAAATAAAGTCAGGAAAAAGTCGGAAAAAGAAAGTCGGAAAAAAAGTCGGATATAAAAGTCGGAAAAAAAGAGTCGGAAAAAAAAGTCGCAGGAAAAAGTCGGAAAAAAGAGTCGGAAAAAAAAGTCGGAAAAATAAAGTCAGTAAAAAGTCTGAAAAATAAATCTGAAAAAAGTCAGAAAAAAACAGTCAGAAAAAAAAGTCGGAAAAAAAGTCGGAAAAATAAAGTCAGGAAAAAGTCTGAAAAAAAGTCTGACAAAAGTCTGAAAAAAAGTCTGAAAAAAAGTCTGAAAAAAGTCTGAAAAATAAAGTCAGGAAAAAGTCGGAAAAAAAAGTCGGAAAAAAAAGTCGGAAAAATAAAGTCTGGAAAAAGTATGAAAAAACAGTCTGAAAAAAACAGTCTGAAAAATAATCTGAAAAATAAAGTCAGGAAAAAGTCTGAAAAATAAAGTCTGAAAAACAGTCTGAAAAATAAAGTCAGGAAAAAGTCTGAAAAAAACAGTCGAAAAAAAAAGTCTGAAAAATAAAGTCTGGAAAAAGTTTGAAAAAAAGACTGAAAAAAAGTCTGAAAAAAGTCTGAAAAATAAAGTCAGTAAAAAGTCTGAAAAATAAATCTAAAAAGAGTCAGGAAAAAAAAGTCAGAAAAAAAGTCTGACAAAAGTCTGAAAAAAACAGTCTGAAAAAAAATCTGAAAAAAGTCTGGAAAAACAGTCTGAAAAATAAAGTCAGGAAAAAGTCGGAAAAAAAAGTCGGAAAAATAAAGTCTGGAAAAAGTATGAAAAAACAGTCTGAAAAAAACAGTCTGAAAAAAAAGTCAGAAAAATAAAGTCAGTAAAAAGTCTGAAAAATAAATCTGAAAAAAGTCGGAAAAAAACAGTCGAAAAAAAAGTCGGAAAAATAAAGTCTGGAAAAAGTATGAAAAAACAGTCTGAAAAAAACAGTCTGAAAAAAAAGTCGGAAAAATAAAGTCAGTAAAAAGTGAAAAATAAATCTGAAAAAAGTCAGAAAAAAAATCTGAAAAATAAAGTCAGGAAAAAGTCTGAAAAATAAATCTGAAAAATGTCAGAAAAAAACAGTCAGAAAAAAAGTCTGAAAAAAAAGTCAGGAGAAAGTCTGAAAAAAAAGTCTGAAAAAAAGTCTGACAAAAGTCAGAAAAAAAATTCGGAAAAATAAAGTCAGGAAAAAGTCGGAAAAAGAAAGTCGGAAAAAAAGTCGAAAAAAAAGTCTGAAAAAAAAGTCGCAGGAAAAAGTCGGAAAAAAGAGTCGGAAAAATAAAGTCAGTAAAAAGTCTGAAAAAAAAGTTAAAAAAAGTCAGAAAATTAATGTCAGGGAAAAGTTCGGAAAAAGAAAGTCAGAAAAAAAGTCGGAAATAAAAGTCGCAAAAAAAATCGCAGGAAAAAGTATGAAAAAACAGTCTGAAAAATAAAGTCAGTAAAAAGTCGGAAAAATAAATCTGAAAAAAGTCAGAAAAAAAAGTCTGAAAAAAAGTCTGAAAAATAAAGTCAGGAAAAAGTCTGAAAAAAAGTCTGACAAAAGTCTGAAAAATAAAGTCTGAAAAACAATCTGAAAAATAAAGTCAGGAAAAAGTCGGAAAAAAAAGTCAGAAAAATAAAGTCAGGAAAAAGTTTGAAAAAAAGACTGAAAAAAAGTCTGAAAAAAGTCTAAAAAAAAAGTCTGAAAAATAAAGTCAGGAAAAAGTTTGAAAAAAAGACTGAAAAAAAGTCGGAAAAAAGTCTAAAAAAAAAAGTCTGAAAAATAAAGTCAGGAAAAAGTCTGAAAAAAAGTCTGACAAAAGTCTGAAAAAAACAGTCTGAAAAAAAGTCTGAAAAAAGTCTGGAAAAACAGTCTGAAAAATAAAGTCAGTAAAAAGTCTGAAAAAAAAGTTAAAAAAAGTCAGAAAATTAATGTCAGGGAAAAGTTCGGAAAAAGAAAGTCAGAAAAAAAGTCGGAAATAAAAGTCGGAAAAAAAATCGCAGGAAAAAGTATGAAAAAACAGTCTGAAAAATAAAGTCAGTAAAAAGTCGGAAAAATAAATCTGAAAAAAGTCAGAAAAAAAAGTCTTAAAAAAAGTCTGAAAAATAAAGTCAGGAAAAAGTCTGAAAAAAAGTCTGACAAAAGTCTGAAAAATAAAGTCTGAAAAACAATCTGAAAAATAAAGTCAGGAAAAAGTCGGAAAAAAAAAGTCGGAAAAATAAAGTCAGGAAAAAGTTTGAAAAAAAGACTGAAAAAAAGTCTGAAAAAAGTCTAAAAAAAATGTCTGAAAAATAAAGTCAGGAAAAAGTCTGAAAAAAAGTCTGACAAAAGTCTGAAAAAAACAGTCTGATAAAAAGTCTGAAAAAAGTCTGGAAAAACAGTCTGAAAAATAAAGTCAGGAAAAAGTCGGAAAAAAAGTCGAAAAAAAAGTCGGAAAAATAAAGTCGCAGGAAAAAGTCGGAAAAAAGAGTCGGAAAAATAAAGTCAGTAAAAAGTCTGAAAAAAAAGTTAAAAAAAGTCAGAAAATTAATGTCAGGGAAAAGTTCGGAAAAAGAAAGTCAGAAAAAAAGGCGGAAATAAAAGTCGGAAAAAAAATCGCAAGAAAAAGTATGAAAAAACAGTCTGAAAAATAAAGTCAGTAAAAAGTCGGAAAAATAAATCTGAAAAAAGTCGGAAAAAAAGTCTGAAAAAAAGTCTGAAAAATAAAGTCAGGAAAAAGTCTGAAAAAAAGTCTGACAAAAGTCTGAAAAATAAAGTCTGAAAAACAATCTGAAAAATAAAGTCAGGAAAAAGTCAGAAAAAAAAAGTCGGAAAAATAAAGTCAGGAAAAAGTTTGAAAAAAAGACTGAAAAAAAGTCTGAAAAAAGTCTAAAAAAAAAGTCTGAAAAATAAAGTCAGGAAAAAGTCTGAAAAAAAGTCTGACAAAAGTCTGAAAAAAACAGTCTGAAAAAAACAGTCTGGAAAAACAGTCTGAAAAATAAAGTCAGGAAAAAGTCGGAAAAAAAGTCGAAAAAAAAGTCTGAAAAAAAAGTCGCAGGAAAAAGTCGGAAAAAAGAGTCGGAAAAATAAAGTCAGTAAAAAGTCTGAAAAAAACAGTCGGAAAAAAAAGTTGGAAAAATAAAGTCTGGAAAAAGTCTGAAAAATAAATCTGAAAAAAGTCAGAAAAAAAAGTCTTAAAAAAAAGTCGGAAAAATAAAGTCAGGAAAAAGTCGGAAAAAAAGTCTGACAAAAGTCTGAAAAACAATCTGAAAAATAAAGTCAGGAAAAAAAAAGTCGGAAAAAAAAGTCGGAAAAATAAAGTCAGGAAAAAGTTTGAAAAAAAGACTGAAAAAAAGTTGGAAAAAAGTCTAAAAAAAAAAGTCTGAAAAATAAAGTCAGTAAAAAGTCTGAAAAATAAATCTGAAAAAAGTCAGAAAAAAAAGTCTTAAAAAAAGTCTGAAAAATAAAGTCAGGAAAAAGTCTGACAAAAGTCTGAAAAACAATCTGAAAAATAAAGTCAGGAAAAAGTCGGAAAAAAACAGTCGAAAAAAAAAGTCGGAAAAATAAAGTCAGGAAAAAGTTTGAAAAAAAGACTGAAAAAAAGTCGGAAAAATAAAGTCAGGAAAAAGTTTGAAAAAAAGACTGAAAAAAAGTCGGAAAAAAGTCTAAAAAAAAAAGTCGGAAAAATAAAGTCAGGAAAAAGTCTGAAAAGAAGTCTGACAAAAGTCGGAAAAAAACAGTCTGAAAAAAGTCTGGAAAAACAGTCTGAAAAATAAAGTCAGAAAAAAAGTCGGAAAAAAAGTCGGAAAAAAAAGTTGGAAAAATAAAGTCTGGAAAAAGTATGAAAAAACAGTCTGAAAAAAACAGTCTGAAAAATAAAGTCAGTAAAAAGTCTGAAAAATAAATCTGAAAAAAGTCAGAAAAAAAAGTCTTAAAAAAAGTCTGAAAAATAAAGTCAGGAAAAAGTCTGAAAAAAAGTCTGAGAAAAGTCTGAAAAACAATCTGAAAAATAAAGTCAGGAAAAAGTCTGAAAAAAACAGTCTGAAAAATAAAGTCAGGAAAAAGTTTGAAAAAAAGACTGAAAAAAAGTCTGAAAAAAGTCTGAAAAATAAAGTCAGTAAAAAGTCTGAAAAATAAAGTCAGGAAAAAAGACTGAAAAAAGTCAGAAAAAAAAGTCAGAAAAAAAGTATGAAAAATAAAGTCAGGAAAAAGTCGGAAAAAAAAAGACTAAAAAAAAAGACTGAAAAAAAGTCGGAAAAAAGTCTAAAAAATAAAGTCTGAAAAATAAAGTCAGGAGAAGTCGAAAAAAAAAGTCAGAAAAAAAGTTCTGAAAACATTCGAAAAAAACCAGTCGTATAATAATAATACTATTAACCTGATCTTTATCTGTAGCTGTGCAGAAGTACCAGGTTTAAACAGAATGTGGCTGGCTAAATAGCAAAAAAAATATCTTTTGAAAGAGACTATTTGTAACTCTCATAAATGTCTTGTTAACAGCTTCACCTGTGTCCGTTAAGTCAACTAAAGTCAGCGTCCTGTTGCTGGCGCTTGTGCTCGCTCTACATAGACATGAAGGAGCATTGCTCAACACAGTGAGGAGACACACGTCAGCTAAAAGCACAATATCACTCTATATTTCAGCTGCTTGGCAGTAATGTTAGCTGACCAGACCAAGGTCTCTCCATGAATCAATGCTGATCCTAGTGTTGGCTTTTCCCGCCTCAGCCTCCCGACCGCGGCCGGAGGGAACGGGGGAGACGCCGGAGTTTTGGTCGTAGACGATAACGTTTCTCTCTGCAGAGCCCCGTCACTTCACAAGACACGGGAAACCTCTGTTGGTCTGGAGGAGCTGCAGCAGTTATTTCTGCACAAACGTCCACTGAACATTCACTAGATATTCTCAGAGCTAAACTAACTCTTCTGCAGTGTGGAGTGAGCAGCATGCACGTGAGAGGTGGAGCGAGTACGCGAGAATGTGCGCTCTGTCTGAGTGAAGGCGAGCAGGCAGAGGAGCGGGGACGCCGGCCACACGCGAGCGCGCATGTGTCCCGACCCGGTACATTTATACGCTTAAAAAGTTACAAACAGTCCCTTTAAAAAAATATATATCCATAATCTCCTCTGTAGAAACCTTTGACTCTAATATGTCAACAAAATGAAACAAGAGTTTTGAACCTGGTTTTATCCAATGTTCACATTTCTGCTCCTGAAATGTATGAAAATGTGCACATATTTAATAAGATAATGCCTCATTTGCATATTTAAACATATAATTTCAGAAAACTTGTAATGCAAAAAAGAATTGTCTTAATGTCAGTAATGAACTGGTGAAGTTTCATGGTGATATCTAGTAGTTCATTTATATACCCTTTTCACCTGAGCTTCCCACCACCTTCACTGAAATATTAGCAGGTTTTCATCACTGATAGAGGACGGAGAGTAACCGCTGGGTGAAAACAGGCTCTGCAATGGGCCCATAGAGAGACTATTAACCATAAAGCAGCAGGACATGTTTGCATCCTCTATTTTTTGTAGTCGTAGTCCTAGAATACATCTCCAATAGGTCCGGTATCCCCTCCACACTGTAAAAAGTCTTCTCTTCCCAGCCTGTGCTGCCGTGATGTGAGTAAAACATACAAATTGAGTCCCTCAAATGAAACATCACAATGGTAGTTTCTCAAAATACATTACCATCATGATTATTTTATTATCAAAATGCATTACATCTCTTGCTTCTTAAACCTTTTTTGGGGGTGGGGGGGACAATTGAAATAGTTACTACTATGATCTGTGTAAAAATAAAAGAAACCCAACAGAACCATCTTTTACAAAACAGAACGAGAGAGAACGCAGCGTCTGGTTTTAATGTCGGAACAGACCCGATGATTCGCTTCCAACCACCTCGGACCCTAAAAACAAATATCATGCGGTAAATTCAGTGTACTATATTTTCTCCATACAAAGTCTATAATCACATTTCTTTCTATACAAGTACACAGAATCATAAATATTGTCCTGTTGTGTCTTCTTTCTTTTTAAGGTGCTGGTTAATTTTGGGTTTTTCAATCTGTCAGACATTCATGTAACATGAGTACCCTTCCTGTGGGGGGGCGGGATGGGGGGGTCCAGTCTCAAGACCGGGACCCTCCTCGGTCCTTGAAGTCTTCCACACAAACGCGTCCACGTCCGGTCCAAAATAAAGAGTCAGAGGAGGAGAGGCGGTCAGCTTAATGTCGGTTTGAGGTCCGGAGAACCGTCTGTTTCTGTCTTACAGGTGGCGTCAGTTTATGAGTTCAAAATAAAAATACAGCATTCTGTGGGGGGGAACATAGCAGCTTGTGTTTTACCTCTAAACGCTCCCAGAGATCCCTTCACTGGTTTCCATCGCTGTCACACGGAATGAGACCATTGGTCAGAAAACAACATACATATTAACATTTAAAGAAAGAAAGAAAGTTCCTGTCAGATTTATTTATGATTCATATCAATCTGGAGGAAAATCAAACTGATATTATGACAAGATGAATGCAGCCGTGTGGGGAACAGAACTGGATCTCAAATTTATTGAAAAAAAAAAACAAAAACAAGAATGCAGCACCATGAATCATAAGACCGGTTTACGTCTCAAGTCTCAATTACAATATGAGAGTTCTATATTATATTAATTATATAATATCAGAGATCTACAGCGCCGGCGTCCGGAGGAGACGTCAGAGACAGAGACAGTCCAGTGGGGGTGAGAGAGAACAGAACAGAACCAGAACAGAAGTGAACGTGAGAGAAGATGTCGTCATGTTTGGAAGCTGGCGTGTGGAATGAAGGTGTCCCCGCCGCCCCCCCCGCCCCCCCGCCTCTCTAATGCATCTTTAGAACGGATGATTAACGCCTCGGCTCTGCTCGCATCGTCCCCCCTTTATCCAAATCAAACTCTGGTTTCCTGCAGCACAGACCCGGCCTCTCGCCAAATCAACAAACAAAAAAAAGTAACAAAAGAAAAAATAAAATAAAAATGCTTTCAGTTCCATCTCAGCATTTATCCAACCTGGTTACCACGGCGACAGGTACGGCTTCTTTTAGAACTCTGTACAGACATTTGTGTGGAAGTTTTGACTTTTCCGACATTATAGAGCCCGTTTGCACAGTCCGGCACATGACGAGGAACCACGGGGGACAATTTCAAGTTACATGTGATTTTTTATCTTTTTCATCCACTGATTCCTTTATGAAGTCCAGAGTCAGTGATCAGCTTTGATCAGCTTCGATCAGCTTCGATTAGCTTTGAGCAGAACGTGGTCGTTCCGTTTGTTTCTGAAAATAAAGAAAAGACAGAAAATAAGGGAACCGTAAAGAAGTCCTCGCTCCTCGTAGGTCTGTCTGTACATTTCCCCTCCCAAGACTCCCTGAGCCCCGTTTCACCGCAGCCGTCGGGGTCGAGGAGGTACGCAGCTTCACACACACACTCACACACACACACACACACACACACACACACACTCACGCACGCTCACGCACACTCACACACACACACACACACACACACACACACACACACACACACACACACACACACACACACACACACACACACACACACACACACACACACACACACACACACATACACTCACACATACACTCACACATACACTCACACACTTGAACAAGGTCCTAAAAGCTTCCTGACTGTGTCCTCACTCCGGGTCCCTGGAGGGGGGAGTGCTGGAACTGACTGAGGCTCGTCCCCCGCTGCGGGTAGTGAGCCGGTCCGGTGGCCGACAGCAGCCTGGAGCCGGCCTGCAGCGCCGCCTGGCCCGGGCTGCCCGACTTCAGGCTGCGAGACACCTGCTGCTGCTGCTGCTGCTGCTGCTGACTCCCTCTGGGGGCCGGGGGGGCGCCCGAGTCTATCTTAGTCTGCCCGTGGGCCCGGGGGCCCGGTGGGGGAGTCCCCGCCAGGCCGCCACTGTTCAAAAGACTCGCTTTTAAGTGGCTGCCGCCGTAGCCGTGGCCTCCGTCCACGTTACTGCTGCCACTCTGCTGGTGTAGAGAGCCCGCCAGCGGCCTGGCGTCTGACGAGGAAGACGAGGAGGAGCAGGAGGTGGGGGTGGGGGTGCGACTGGGGTAGGAGGATGGAGGGTGGTCCTGGGTCACTGCAGGGTGGCGTGGGTAGAAGCTCTGGCCTGATGAGGGACTGTAGGAACCCCGGAATGGAGAGTTGGAGGTCTGCTGGAGGAACGACGGGCTGTCGGTCTGCCGGAGGCTTTCTGAGGACTGAACACACACACACACACACACACACACACACACACACACACACACACACACGAGTCACACACTAACTCTGTTTAATGACACATCTCTAAAGGCCTTTACACACCGGGGGGGACGACGAGTAAAAAACACGAAACTGCAGAATAGGCACGTGTGAATATGATATGTGCAGAGGCTCTGACACACCGAGCCGTCGCTGAGCGTCTGTCGGTCTAGTGTTTTTGCGGTTGTGTCCGACACCGTCGGCTCTAGTCTGCCCGTGTCGGAGGTTTTTTGGCCGATTCAGCATGTTGAATCAGCGGCGCCGCCTGTCGGTGAGAGAAATCACTCTGATTGGCTGTTCAGCTTCAACCAATCAGCGCACGAGAGGAGAAACAGACGAGAGGAGAGCAAGCCGACGAGTGAAGTCAGGAGAGAGTTTCACAGCAACATGAACATCTGGAATGAAGCTCAGTGGTGAGGGAGAGCGCTGTGAAAATGGTCGGCAGACGCCGCTTTGTTTCATGTACGCATCGTAACAACGGCTTGTATATCCTCCGTCCTCGCTCTTCCTGTTTCTCTTTCTGAATGATGAATATAGACTACCGCCGCCTGCTGGTGAGGAGAGTTATTTCCTCTCACGCAGACGCAGAACGTACGTGCTGACTGGCCGTCGGCTGGAGTCTTTGTGGTGTGTTCAAATGCAACTTGTCGGCCAAGACAACGGTGATGTGAGGCGACGCAACGCTCGGCCTTCATCACCGCTAGTTCTCTGATGTCGGGTTGGTGTGTTGGCCTCTAGGGCTTTTATTGTGAAAGGTAAGAAGGGAAGGATGAGATCTGGTCTACGCTGCCTTTGTCGAGGTTGAAAGGAAAGTTCACTGTCTTGGTTCAGACTGCAGAGCCTCCGTGTTGTTCCATAACTAAAGGAGCATCTCACGCCGTTCCTCACAGCGTGACTGGTTTTATTGACGGAGTGAAATCGACCTCGTTCTGAAAAAAATTATGTTTATTTTTTTCGCCGCAGAATATTCAGTGTGAAAGTACTCAGAAAAACAACAGTTCAAAGAAATATACTGAAGTACAAATGAATGTCCCGGTGTGTAAAGGCCTTCAGGCTGCAGTCATTATGTGGAGAACAAGGTAGTGATGTGGACGGTTTCCATGGTTACTAATATTAACACCACTGGACAAACCGGGATGGATTCTGCAGGTACTAACGAACAACCAGTATGTCAACTTCTGCTGCAGCTCAGCTGACCGTCTCTTATCGAGCGCTGTGATTTTCTGGCAGTAAAATGATGAAATCAGTTGTGATCTTTCCTGATGTTCAGATTTATCAACACGACAGGAAGTCTGCTGACATCACGCTGTGTGTGTGCGTGTGCACATCTTCTCTTCCTAAACACACACGGTGCTCGTAAACTGTTCAACTGCAGTCGGTGAATTTAGTTGTAATTAATGATTTTGAAAGTCAACATTCATAAATGATTCTGTGGCATTTAAAACACAATTTAAATGAACAATTATCTAGACATCATATCGAGACTTTAATGTCTTTCTCCAGCAGACGAGGATGATGAAGCTGGAGGAGAAGACTACAAAGTGATGAAGGTTGGGGTAGTAGTAGTACCAACAATAACTTCAATCTACTCCCCCCGCCCCCCGGTCATCAGATCGGGGGTCAGGTGATAGTTACCTGATGTGAGTACACAGAGGGACTGTATCTGTGAGGACTCTTCATGGGGGAAGCCATGGACGCTGCCTGCAGCTCGTATCGATCTGCATCTGAAAACACAGAAAACACGTCATCATCAGGGAACTTAAAGCACAACATATACTGCTTTTAGGGCCGTCAATCCATGAACAGATTTATTTACGATTAAGCGTAAAATTATCTCATCTTTGATCTGTTTAAAATGTACCTAACGCCAGGATCAGACTACGGGATGTGTTTGACGGTTCCGATGGTCATTATGTCAGATTAGACGACTGAGAGGCAGACATTCTTGTCGTGACTCGGCCGCGACACACGACAGATCTGCCGGTCCTCTGTTCCGACAACACACACTCTCCTGACACCGCCGTCTGAATATAAACGGGCTTACCGGGGCTCAAGCCCCCCGGGCCCGACCATGTGAAGGGGCCCAACCATGTAAAGGGGCCCGACCATGTGAAGGGGCCCAACCATGTAAAGGGGACCGACCATGTGAAGGGGCCCGACCATGTGAGGGGGCCCGACCATGTGAAGGGGACCGACCATGTAAAGGGGACCGACCATGTGAAGGGGCCCGACCATGTGAAGGGGACCGACCATGTGAAGGGGACCGACCATGTGAAGGGGACCGACCATGTAAAGGGGCCCAACCATGTAAAGGGGACCGACCATGTGAAGGGGCCCGACCATGTGAAGGGGCCCGACCATGTGAAGGGGACCGACCATGTGAAGGGGACCGACCATGTGAAGGGGCCCGACCATGTGAAGGGGACCGACCATGTGAGGGGGCCCGACCATGTGAGGGGGCCCGACCATGTGAAGGGGACCGACCATGTGAAGAGGACCGACCATGTGAAGGGGACCGACCATGTAAAGGGGCCCAACCATGTAAAGGGGACCGACCATGTGAAGGGGCCCGACCATGTGAAGGGGCCCGACCATGTGAAGGGGACCGACCATGTGAAGGGGACCGACCATGTGAAGGGGCCCGACCATGTGAAGGGGACCGACCATGTGAAGGGGCCCGACCATGTGAGGGGGCCCGACCATGTGAAGGGGACCGACCATGTAAAGAGGACCGACCATGTGAAGGGGCCCGACCATGTGAAGGGGACCGACCATGTGAGGGGGACCGACCATGTGAGGGGGACCGACCATGTAAAGGGGCCCACGAGGCTCAAGGGGAAAACAATAAAGATATAATTCACAGAGAGAAGAGAAAGTGGGGCGCTCAACGGGATGCTCCATGCACAAAGACACAATGGCGGTGGTGTTTTCTACTCCGACACAACCAAGACTGAATATCCTACTAGAGGTCCGGCAGCAGTTGAAGGTCGATGACATCATTCTGCATAATAAGTAGCCATGTGCTTCTGTTTACAGCTGAGTGCGTCTGCACTCAGCCGCTCTAATTCACGGCCGTGACAGACTACGTCGTGGAAAGCAGAACAAAAAATCAAATCAATCCCAGACGTGGCGTCGGTTGTCGTGTACTATGACACGCTACACGAGATAAAACCATTGATTTTCGTACACGACACTCATTTATCATTCCTGATCCGAGTCGACACCCTACGACTGCCGTGTCGGGCTGTGATCGGGCCGATGTTGTGTATTCTGAACCGGGCATTAAAGGGAGATTAGTCCAGTATTAAATACTCTTATCAACATGGGAGTGGACAAATATGCTGCTTTATGTAAATGTATGTATATATTTATTATTATAAATCAATTAATAACACAAAACAATGACAGATATTGATCCAGAAACCCTCACAGGTACTGCATTTAGCATAAAACAATATACTCCAATCATAACATGGCAAACTGCAGCCCAACAGACAACAACAGCTGTCAGTGTGTCAGTGTGCTGACTTGACTATGACTTGCCCCAAACTGCATGTGATGATCATAAAGTGGGCATGTCTGTAAAGGGGAGACTCGTGGGTACCCATAGAACCCATTTACATTCACACATCTGGAGGTCAGAGGTCAAGGGACCCCTTTGGAAATGGCCATGACAGTTTGGAGCGTTATTTAACCTCCTTCATGACCAGCTGGTCTGACCTGGTTGTTACCGATGGATCCATCAGGTTCTCTAGTTTACTATGATACCAGGATCTTCACTCTAGCTTTATATCTGAGCCCGCTACTATAATGTAAAACTGAAGTTGTGTTAATGCGTTAAAGAAATGAGTGGCGTTAACTTTGAAAGCCCTCTTATATAGTATTCTTGTTTTCATCTTAGTTGTTGAAGTTGTGTCAACCCAACTTCTCCTGAAGGTTCTAACGTGGTCGTACCAGATTCCTTCTCTGTAGAGCCGTCACTCCTCTTGTAAACCCGCTCCATCTTGATGCTCCGTAGCACTCGCTCCAGAACCCCCTGACCTTCCCGTAGACGTTCAACGGTAGTGGGGACCATCCTGGAAAAACACACATCCAAAAGGTTATCTACCGACTCAATCCTGAACACTATTCCTGAACACTATCGGACAGCTTCCAGGTGAGGTGAGGTGTCCTGAAGGAGAAGCTCCTCACCACTGGTTGTTGCTGTCCTGGCGTCTGGACTGGCTCAACGAGCCCTGGTGGTCCGGAGGACTGACCTCCTCTATCTGTGGGATGGAGGCGGCGTGAGCTGAGGAGGAGAAGGAGCTGTGCGGCTGCATCTGCTGATGGCAGTGGGGGTGATGGGAGTCCTGGCCGTAGTGGGAGCCGGGCCGGGTGGGGGTGCCGCCCAGAGACGAGCCGCTGCCGGCCAGCTCCGAGTCGCGGCCGCTGCCCTGCTTCCTCTTGCGGTACTCCAGCAAAGACACCTGAGGCAGCAGAGGGAGGAGAGTCGCCGTTACACACCCGGCGCCGGAGGACCGGCGGCTTTAACATTAACATTCACACTGATGCCGGGTCGCTGACTGAATCACATCATGATGAGCAGACCTGCATGCACCACACCAGAGAGGACTCACCTGGAGACGGGATCTACAACCATCCAATACGACACAAAGAAACACACACACACACACACACCGTAATCACCATGGAAACGACCTCTGACATGAAGATGACACTGTATGCATCTGTGCTGTTGTTCCATTCCATGAACACACCGGGCGCTCACCGAGGATCACTCTGAGTGATCGGTTAGTCACATACAGCTGAGACGGGAGAGCAGGCAACTTTAAACGCACCACGCCATGATGCAACCACGCCATGATGCAACCACGCTGAAACAACACACACACACAACATATATACACACACACCTCCACGGTTAACAATGAGAATGAGAGCACTCATCCCGGCTGAATGTCGTCGTGACACAGAGGAGGATTGTGGGAATAGAGGCGGGGTTTATGAAAGAGGCAGGGGAACGTGATGATGACCTCACAGTCAGATACTGACATGGATGGATGTAGACTGAGTCTTTGCAGCAGCATCATGTTACATATCGGGGATAGATAAGATAATAGGGAGGATCTGTTGGCTTGTTAACAACCTCTCTGATCATCTGACTGCTCAGCAGGTTATTATAATAAACTAACTCAAATAAGTGGAACATATTGGTGTAAATTGAAACTAAATAAAAACAACATCCTTTAAGAAAAACTAAAACTAAACCAACGAGTTGCCTGGTTAAAATTAAATTAAAAAAGAAATTAATATAAATTAACGCAAATTCATTTCAGTTTTAGTTTTTTAGCTCTAAACTATCAGTACTGAAAAGAAGGAGAATATCCGTTAACTCTCTTGACATTGATCACAGAATTTAAACAGACTTGACGGAGCAGATGGCGCTATGCTGCGATTAGTCCCTCACACGCAGTCTGGTCGTCTTGTAGAATTAAATAACGAGAACGTGATTTAAATATTTTAGTAAATCAAATGTCATTTAACCACCCAGCTGTTCAGCTCAGGTCCGGGTCGGGTCAGGACCAGCTGGGGTCGGGAGGGAACTGCAGGTGACACGTTTTCTTCTGAGTGTGGCGGTGAAAGAAGACTCAAGTTTATTGATTCCCAAATCAAGAGACGTTATAGCCGGCCCTAACTAGCACAAACTAAAACTACTGTAGAACTAATTCAACATATAAAAACTAAAACTAAACCTGTCTAAAAAACTGAAACTAAAACTGAAACTAAAACTGAAACTAAAACCAGCAAACACTCTGAAAACTAACTCAAACTAAACTGAAATGAAATTGAACTATTATAATCTTGGTGTCCAGTACAAAATCTAAAGGCCTTCACACACCGGGGGGGGGGGGGGGGGGGTTCTTCTTCGTGTGATTAATTCACACGTCAGTATACAGTAAATATATTTTAAAGGGACTATTTGTAACTTTCAGAAATGATTCTTAACAGCGACACCTGTGGCCGTGAAATCAACGAAAGTCAGCGTCGGGCTCGCGCTTGCTCGCTCTCAATATACCTGAACGAGCATCACTCAACACAGTGAGGAGACACACGTCAGCTAAAAGCACAATATCACTCTATATTTCAGCTGCTTGGCAGTAATGTTAGCTGACCAGACAAAGGTCTCTCCATGAACATGATTTAGATCTGATCCTGGTGTTGGCTTTTCCTGCCCAAGTGCAGGCTGAGGCAGCGGGGCTCTGCAGCGAGTCTCCCTGCTCTCTCCTCCCGCAGCTGGAGAGAGCAGAGGAGACACCGTCACCCGGTCGGTAACGAGAAGACAACGTAAATCTCTGTAGAGCTCTGTCACTTCACAAGACACGGGAAACCTCTGTTGGTCTGGAGGAGCTGCAGCAGTTATTTCTGCACAAACGTCCTCTGTATATTCACTAGATATTCTCAGAGCTAAACTAACTCTTCTGCAGTGTGTTGTGAGCGCGCGTTGACGTCTAGAGGTGGAGTGAGCTGAGCTGTCTGAGTGAAGGCAGGCAGGCAGAGGAGGAGGGTACAGCGGCTACACGCGAACGCGCATATGCGAGCGCGCATGTGTGACGACCCGCTACATTTATGCGCGTACAAAGTTACAAATAGTCCCTTTAACTGTTCTTGCCGTGAATACTTTCACGCATAACACAAACACTACACGATGAAAAAAGGTTGGTTTTCTATTCTACACAGAAGTAAAGTTGAAGAATGTATATCCGTTATTTTGGCAGGTGAACATTAATCTGAACTACTAATTAGCGATGCTCATTTTGAAAAATGTTCTTAACCGATAACCGACTCTAGTTAACCGATTATTAACGTTAACCGACAAGACTTGTGCCTCGCATGCAGCGGTGCTCCAGCTGCAGGAGCACAACAGATGTTCGTTGAAGGGAGTCTCTAGTTCACCGTCCGGGAGCGTTAACTTAGCAGCTACGATGCTGCGTCCACTGTCTCCAGTTCACCGTCTGGGAGTGTTAACTTAGCAGCTACGATGCTGCGTCCACTGTCTCCAGTTCACCGTCTGGGAGTGTTAACTTAGCAGCTACGATGCTGCGTTCACTGTCTCCAGTTCACCGTCCGGGAGCGTTAACTTAGCAGCTACGATGCTGCGTTCACTGTCTCCAGTTCACCGTCCGGGAGCGTTAACTTAGCAGCTACGATGCTGCGTTCACTGTCTCCAGTTCACCGTCCGGGAGCGTTAACTTAGCAGCTACGATGCTGCGTTCACTGTCTCCAGTTCACCGTCCGGGAGCGTTAACTTAGCAGCTACGATGCTGCGTTCACTGTCTCCAGTTCACCATCCGGGAGCGTAAAGGAAGTTCTTCTTTTAACCGTTTTAACCGATAGCGTTAATCGGTTAAAATGCTTAATGTCGGTTAACGGTTAAACGGTTAATTATCGACATCCCCACTACTCATTAATTTTGAGCTCCCTGGCAAGTGAGAATCTTCACACCGGACACTTTGTGAGGAAGATTGATATTTGAAATATACAGAGGGCATCTAGCAGGTATTTAATGTTCATATATGTTCATGTTCGTTGAGGTATCGTCTCTCAGAGGATCTAGCCTGGTCTGGTCTGTGATGAGCTCTGGGCCGACGTTGCTATTAATAACCATCGATTTACAGATCATGTTACTGGAAAACATCCCTCGTGATACAGAGCGCTCCAGGGGTGACTTATTTTTGTAGGCCGAACAGGAACCAGGACAAAAAGTCAACGGGACTGTTCCATTGGGTTTTGGATTATTGCAGAAAATCATCTCTGTGGCAAACACACGTTTATGATACTGACTAGTTTTGTTCATCAAGATAATCTCCACTAATGAACCACTTTTATGATTTTTGAAGTGTGAATGCAACCAGCATACGTAAAAATCTAACATTAGGCTATAAACCAACAGTCGGCGTGATGACGTTTAGTCGTCTCATTGAGCCACTTGTTAGCAACCGACTTTTTTAAGAAACACAAAAGCTTCAAAATTCACGAGTGGGATATTTATGTATTTTATGTCGTTAAAAAAAGACATTAAAATCTCTTCAGCTTGTGTTAACCACAGACCCATTAAAAAAAACCCAATTGATTTCCAGACGAAGGAACAGGAAGTGCTAAAATGCTGACTCATTTCTGGGTTTTAGGATGTTTCCTGCTCTAACGCACACTGGTAAACTGGTAACCCTAACCCTAACCCCAACCCTCATGTAGCCCTGCTCCTAGTAGAGTTGGAGTAACCCTAACCCTGACGTAGCCTTGCTCCTAGTAGAGTTGGAGTAACCCTAACCCTGACGTAGCCTTGCTCCTAGTAGAGTTGGAGTAACCCTAACCCTGACGTAGCCTTGCTCCTAGTAGAGTTGGAGTAACCCTAACCCTGACGTAGCCTTGCTCCTAGTAGAGTTGGAGTAACCCTAACCCTGACGTAGCCTTGCTCCTAGTAGAGTTGGAGTAACTCTAACCCTGACATAGTCTTGCTCCTAGTAGAGTTGGAGTAACCCTAACCCTGACGTAGCCTTGCTCCAAGTAGAGTTGGAGTAACCCTGACGTAGCCTTGCTCCTAGTAGAGTTGGAGTAACCCTAACCCTGACGTAGCCTTGCTCCTAGTAGAGTTGGAGTAACCCTAACCCTGACGTAGCCTTGCTCCTAGTAGAGTTGGAGTAACCCTGACGTAGCCTTGCTCCTAGTAGAGTTGGAGTAACCCTAACCCTGACGTAGCCTTGCTCCTAGTAGAGTTGGAGTAACCCTAACCCTGACGTAGCCTTGCTCATAGTAGAGTTGGAGTAACCCTAACCCTGACGTAGCCTTGCTCATAGTAGAGTTGGAGTAACCCTAACCCTGACGTAGCCTTGCTCCTAGTAGAGTTGGAGTAACCCTAACCCTGACGTAGCCTTGCTCCTAGTAGAGTTGGAGTAACCCTAACCCTGAAGTAGCCTTGCTCCTAGTAGAGTTGGAGTAACCCTGACGTAGCCTTGCTCCTAGTAGAGTTGGAGTAACCCTAACCCTGACGTAGCCTTGCTCCTAGTAGAGTTGGAGTAACCCTAACCCTGACGTAGCCTTGCTCCTAGTAGAGTTGGAGTAACCCTAACCCTGACGTAGCCTTGCTCCTAGTAGAGTTGGAGTAACCCTGACGTAGCCTTGCTCCTAGTAGAGTTGGAGTAACCCTAACCATGACGTAGCCTTGCTCCTAGTAGAGTTGGAGTAACCCTAACCCTGACGTAGCCTTGCTCCTAGTAGAGTTGGAGTAACCCTAACCCTGACGTAGCCTTGCTTCTAGTAGAGTTGGAGTAACCCTGACGTAGCCTTGCTCCTAGTAGAGTTGGAGTAACCCTAACCCTGACGTAGCCTTGCTCCTAGTAGAGTTGGAGTAACCCTAACCCTGACGTAGCCTTGCTCCTAGTAGAGTTGGAGTAACCCTAACCCTGACGTAGCCTTGCTCCTAGTAGAGTTGGAGTAACCCTAACCCTGACGTAGCCTTGCTCCAAGTAGAGTTGGAGTAACCCTAACCCTGACGTAGCCTTGCTCCTGGTAGAGTTGGAGTAACCCTAACCCTGACGTAGCCTTGCTCCTAGTAGAGTTGGAGTAACCCTGACGTAGCCTTGCTCCTAGTAGAGTTGGAGTAACCCTAACCCTGACGTAGCCTTGCTCCTAGTAGAGTTGGAGTAACCCTAACCCTGACGTAGCCTTGCTCCTAGTAGAGTTGGAGTAACCCTAACCCTGACGTAGCCTTGCTCCTGGTAGAGTTGGAGTAACCCTGACGTAGCCTTGCTCCTAGTAGAGTTGGAGTAACCCTAACCCTGACGTAGCCTTGCTCCTAGTAGAGTTGGAGTAACCCTAACCCTGACGTAGCCTTGCTCCTAGTAGAGTTGGAGTAACCCTGACGTAGCCTTGCTCCTAGTAGAGTTGGAGTAACCCTAACCCTGACGTAGCCTTGCTCCTGGTAGAGTTGGAGTAACCCTGACGTAGCCTTGCTCCTAGTAGAGTTGGAGTAACCCTAACCCTGACGTAGTCTTGCTCCAAGTAGAGTTGGAGTAACCCTGACGTAGCCTTGCTCCTAGTAGAGTTGGAGTAACCCTAACCCTGACGTAGCCTTGCTCCTAGTAGAGTTGGAGTAACCCTAACCCTGACGTAGCCTTGCTCCTAGTAGAGTTGGAGTAACCCTGACGTAGCCTTGCTCCTAGTAGAGTTGGAGTAACCCTAACCCTGACGTAGCCTTGCTCCTAGTAGAGTTGGAGTAACCCTAACCCTGACGTAGCCTTGCTCCTAGTAGAGTTGGAGTAACCCTAACCCTGACGTAGCCTTGCTCCTAGTAGAGTTAGAGTAACCCTGACGTAGCCTTGCTCCTAGTAGAGTTGGAGTAACCCTAACCCTGACGTAGCCTTGCTCCTGGTAGAGTTGGAGTAACCCTAACCCTGACGTAGCCTTGCTCCTGGTAGAGTTGGAGTAACCCTAACCCTGACGTAGCCTTGCTCCCGGTAGAGTTGGAGTAACCCTAACCCTGACGTAGCCTTGCTCCTAGTAGAGTTGGAGTAACCCTAACCCTGACGTAGCCTTGCTCCTGGTAGAGTTGGAGTAACCCTAACCCTGACGTAGCCTTGCTCCTAGTAGAGTTGGAGTAACCCTAACCCTGACGTAGCCTTGCTCCTATTAGGGTTGGAGTAACCCTAACCCTGACGTAGCCTTGCTCCTAGTAGAGTTGGAGTAACCCTAACCCTGACGTAGCCTTGCTCCTGGTAGAGTTGGAGTAACCCTAACCCTGACGTAGCCTTGCTCCTAGTAGAGTTGGAGTAACCCTGACGTAGCCTTGCTCCTAGTAGAGTTGGAGGATGTTTGGAAGGAGCCGTGGATGAGATGGAGCAAAGAGACATGGGCTTCATCTCGACATCATCATGACTGAAATGACATAATAACTTAAAGCTGCTGTTTGAAACTATAGATTCATAACTGAATGTAGGTTTGGAGGAGACGGGGGGGGAGCTGTCGGAGCATGGGGTGGGTGTTGTATGCAGATGCAAAGAAACAATATTTACATGCACACTTCTAAAGATGTAGTTGTAGGGAGAATATTCACCATATTTTGAACTGGCTTGTATTCACTTCTTACAGCTATAGCCTGGTAATCTGGCTTCCCTGTCAGCAGACTAATGGTATGCTGGTTGGCCCTCTGCCTTGGAAGAAAAGTGGAAGAGAGACTTGGCAAAGAGCGTCAAGGAGCAGCGAGGGGGGAGGAAGAGGAGGAGGGGAGGGAAGGGGGAGGAAGGGTCAAGGCTACAGAGTCCAAATCATTTCAGATATAAACATAAAATGGTTAAATATGTTCGGTTGTTTTTGGATTCTGACCACCTGACACGGATATATATATATCAGATATATTATTAAGACAGAACACAGAGCAGAGGGGGGAAAGCACATCATGAGGTTCGGCTCTGCAGTTCACACTCAAAGTCACTCAGAAAAGAACAGATGATCTGATTCAGGCTCCGTCTACACGTACACAGATAGTTCAAAAACAGATATTTGACCCTGCGTTTAAAGAAATATCTCCGTCCACACTCCAATGCAAAAACGACTCCAAACACTCGCCGTAATATTTACACGTCACCACGAGTGAGATCACAAATTAAAGGTCTTTGTTACCACCCTTCTCCCTCCCTTTCCTTCGGCTTCATTACAGTCCGTTCGTTAACACTTAAAGCGGAGCATACACCGTAGGATTTTAGAAATGTTGATGTGTAACTCCTCCTCCTCCTGTATCAGGAGATCGTTTACGACGTGAAGCCGAAGATCACGGTTTATGTGCTCACGCCGTCACCATACGGTCCGATCGTCAGCCACGACCTGAGTGATCACACTGTACGTGTAAAATAGAAAGAACACGGCCCGTGGGCCGCTGTGGGCCGTTCTGGCTGTTGTCAATAAAGATTTGTTTGAAAGCTCCGAGGCAGGTAAAGTTTGTCAGCAGAGGTCTGTACGGGTCACAATGCTAACAAGGCAGAAACGTGCCGCCTTGATCGTCTGAGCTGCCCTGTCTGGTGGCGGCGTATATGGACTCTCAGATGGCGAGGAAGACGTGGACAGTATGTCCAGAGAGAATTGGAGGTAAGCTAGATACGTTTTACTATATCTATTGGACACTGTTATCCTGATAGCTACGCTCGGATTACTGACGCTGGGGAATCGACTGCTCTGCTTCAACTGTGTGAGAGTCTGTAGACTGTCTGACGGCCGGTCGGGAGGAGTTAATCTGTCCTTGTTTCTGTTGCCTGCTCATAACACAAAGCAGCAATGGGCACGAAGTGAGGAGAGGACGCCATCTAGAGTTGTTCTGATACCGATATCAGAAACACGTCCGATACTGCCCAAAATTCGGGATCGGGTATCAGCGAGTACGCCAGTCTATGCTCCGATCTGATACCATCATTTATTAACCCAGAAAATAATCTACTTGTTTAACCCTAAATCAATTCTTCTTCACTGCTCTAAAACAGTAGTCTTCACTGTGCTGTCGCCCTGGAGGTATCATGGCTGCTACTGGTGACTACTGTTTTAGAGCAGAGAAGAAGAACTGACTGCAGGTAGTTTGTCATGTGATGATAGTTAACAACACCAGTGTGGTGCTGGTGGAGACGGTAACGGTAGACAGAGCGAGGAAAGTGTCAGCCATTGGCGACATTTCACAGTGGAAAACCCAACAAGTGGTTTAATAATAATAATAATAATAATAACTAAATATTAATTTTATCACGCTGGTATCGGAACATCTCTAACGCCATCGTTTCCCAAACGCTCCACACAGACATAAAGTAGCCGGAGTTTTAAAAAATCTGCAGCTTAGAATGCGTTTTCAGAAATATCCATTTTTGTGACCCAGGAACTCGGACTGCGTGTGAACGGGAGGAAACGTAGAGGGAAATATACGTTTTAAAAATATCTGTATACGTGGAGACAGAGCCGAAAAGATCACATTATCCGTATGATTAAGATGTGGAGAACTTGCCTTCTTCTTCTGTGGTGGGTTGCTGGTGTGAGGAGGTGTGCCGCTATCCGGGTAGCCTCCCCCATAATGAGGCTCGCCGTAGGGCGACATGGAGCCGGCGCCCACGTCTCCCAGCAGCCCCTGGCCGCTGATGGAGCTGTGGAAGGACTCCGCCGGGGAGAAGCCACCTTCGGACTGGGAGAGGTGGCGCTCGGTGGCCACGGGGTTCCCCAGGTTTGCGTTGAGGGGCGAGCAGGTGTATATGAGGTTGAACTCTGTCCTGAAGGCCTGCTCCCTGTCTGAGGGAGGACAGGACACTGGGTTTAGGGAAGTGGCCCCTACGGATGACGGGCCCTGGGAGTCGTGGCCTGAAGGGCCTCCGGGAAGGGAAAAGTCATCTGAGGTCACGGCCACGGGGCTCTCCAGGCTGGAGGGGAGCGACAGGTCGGGGAACTGAGGCCGAGGGATGTCAAAGTCTGTCTGAAGACACGGCTGGAGGTGCAGAGAAAACAGAGAGGACAGAATTAATGAGACTAATCTGAGTAACAAGTCAGCAGTTAGCAGCATTGAACTGTTTTCATCAGTAATCAGGAGTCCGAAGGGAACGTACCTCCGGAGAGATGGACTCCGATCGGTGAACAGGAGACGCCTCAGGGGACGATATGTTCTAGAGAGGAAAACAAAAGCTATTATTACCAACTTCAAACCTCCAGACCCCGAACACATGGAGGACTTCTAAATCAGAAATTAGAGTTTCAGAGATTTTGTTTCCTTCATTCTAATTCTCAGGAAAGAAAACAGAATGATTCGCTACTCTGGCGTGAATCTGTGTGAATCTCTGGCATAAACTAATATTCATCAGTTTTCATTCCTGCTTGAGTATTTCTTTCTCTTAGTTCTCTCCTTCTCTTCTCCATCTCTCTCAGACACAACGCGACAACGGCACCACTGCGCTCTGAAACCGTTATTTCCAGAGGCTCGAGCCACTCCTACAAACTGCATCTCGCTGCGTCGAGCAAAGACCAGATTTGGGCGCAGCGTGCTGTGATGCGCGAGTGTACCTCAAACCGCCGGGAAATGACATTTGTTGAAGCTGTTTTGTTGTCTGGGTGGAAACAACCAGACAACAAGGTGAGATAATGAAAAGGGAAAAAAAAGATATGAAAATGTCATAAATCGGGAGAAATACGGGAGAATTGTGACCCCAGAAGGAAACCTGAAGAGAGTGATGAAAAACGTGAGTCTCCCTGAAAGTATGGATATTAGAAACGTCTTAATGTCAAACACACACGCTGATTCCCAAATATTCACTATTATTTGGACAGTGTGCAGGTAGATTAACAGCAAAGGTGTGTGTAACCAGGGCTGTCACTGCTGGTCAAAGAAGCAGCTAGAATATGGTGGATAAACACATTTGATTTCCTCAAGTCTTCACAATAAAAGCCCTGTGTTATTTGTACTGTTTATAGGCTCCTCTTCCTCTCTGCAGTATTAGCAGTTTTATTGAAGAATAACCGCTAACAAATCTCCGCTTCAAAATAAAAGTCTCCCTTTATTTTGTAATTTTAAGACTTTTATTACGCTGCAGCAAAACTCAGGACATGTTGGGTTTTCATCAGCGGCAACTTAACACGGCTCCTGTACGGCTGAAAGTGAAACAGTAAAATAAAGCAGATATCTGAGAGTAAAAACAGAAACTAAACGTCAAACCAGAGATTCAGTTAGAAGCTACCAAAGTACTGAGAGCTGAACCAACAGCCTCTTTCTCTCTCGTGTTGTGTCTCGCAGCATGCGCTTGTTTGACGGGGGAGAAGGGTGTCATGGCGGGTTGGACGGGTCGGGCACACTTTGTACACACGTGTACTATGAGTGAGCTCCGAAAGACGGAGTGTGAGACGCTGTGTTTGTGGATCTAGGTGTTGATGCCCTTACTTCAAATTGCAGCGGTGTGTTGCAGCGGCTGGCGGGCAGCGAGGGCATGGGCGAGTAGGCAAGGCCGTTGTGCAGCAGCGAGCCATAGGGGGTGTGGAGCGGCGGGTGGAGGGAGTCCTCCGGGAGCGGCGGCGTGATGGGGGACAGTGGGCGAAGCAGGTGGTCCGAGGGTGCCGGTATCGTCTCGGGCAGGTACTTGGAACGGCGCTTCTTAAACGGTGCGTTGAGGTCTGTGATTTTAAAAACAGGAAAGTTAAAACACGTCTAGTATCTAGAAGGAGCAGAAGCACAACAATAAAGCAGGAAATACTTTCATCTCTGATCTATAATTCATTCTTCTTTCACACTAAACAGTGTTAGAGGAGTCATCCAGATGGAGGTGGGGGTGTACGTACCGCCGGACAGTGGGTTGGGGGTGGATCTGCTACTGGTGCTTTGCTGGGAGGAGGTGGACTCTGTGCCGTCCTCCACACTGGCTGAACAGCTCTCGTCCTCCACCTGCTTTATCCATCTCTGCAGCAGAACAACAGCAACGCCGGGTTAAAGACGTAAAACGTTTGTTTAGAAGACGTTAAAAAAGAAATCTTCATTAGACTTAAACCAATATCTCAGAAAGTCTGGAGTGTTATAAAAGAAGAAGAGTTTGGATAGAATCATCATATCATCATCAATCATTATATATGTATATTTATATTTATTTACTCCATCTCTCACCTTCTTGTAGCAGCCATAAGTGCCGTCCATTTGGAGCGGGCGGGGCCGGCGTCTCTCGGGGTTGAAGGGGGAGCCGAAGCGGACGTAGTGTCTGGGCGTGGTGCAGATGAGCGATGAGTGGGAGAGGCCCGGCAGCATGTTGAGGGTGGTGGCCAGCACCGTCGGGTCAGTGGTTATCCGTAGCGGGCGCTCAACGGGCACCTCCTGGTGGACCTTCTCCCCTCCGGGGACCTTGTCATTCAACCACTCCGTCACCAGGTACTGAGAACACAGAGAATGACAGAACACATGAGTCATTTTACTGGGAATACACTAAATAATAAATATGATTAAGAAAGATTCGACCATAGAGGAGACAAAATCCTACAAAACATTTCTACGATGTCCTCTAACCTTCTTGGTCTTGGGGTAGCGCAGGTTGCCTCTACTTATGCAGCTCAGAGCATCTCCGTCTAGGAGGTGACCCCCCAGAGCGCTCTCTCCGTGGCCGTGCTCAGCGCCGTACGGGCCCTGAGGTCCCTCCTCGTCAAGAGAAGCACCCTGATCGGCTATCGACGGCGTCGCCACCATTGCTGCGGCCGCTGCAGCTGCTGCCGCTTGCTGGGCGAGGGCCTGGCGCTGCCGCCGGGCGCGCTGGGACGAACTCGACCGGTAGCGCGAGATCCGACTTTTAGGCCGAGGCTTGGTGGGTCGTGCGGGTTTAGGGGGAGCGACCGGGGCGGGCAGGGTGGGTGAGGAGGTCTTATCTTCGATAGACGGCGCCTCCTGAAAGAGAAAAACAGAATAAATCAAATGAATGCAACAGCAAAAAAACGTCAACAGATATGAAACCTGATGTCTCTCACTGACCACGACGTAGGTGGTGCGTCGGGTGCTGACCCCCACTCCAGTGTTGTGGGGTATGGGAGTGTTCCCAGCAGGGTTTCCTGCCCCGTCCTCACTTTCCACACCCTCCTCCTTCACCTCGGCTCCTCCCACTCTCTTACGCCTCCTTTCCAGGCTGTTACATGTCTACATGAAGAAGAAGAAGAAGAAGAAGAGGAGAGTTACACAGGCAGCATCAGAGAAACAGAATCTATTGTCACAAAGAACAACAACATTGAGGAAAAGTGTGCTCGGTTAGTAAAACAGTTGTGTTGGAAAATAGTTGAAATGTCGTACTCTTTTACTGGAGATGGCGACCCCATTTTCATCCACCTCTCCTTCCTCTCCCTCCTCCACCTGCAGCTCATCCAGCAGTCTCTCCTAATTGCACAGACAGACAAAAACATCCGACATCAGCTGGAAATACAAACAATGTTTGTCAAATAAAGGTGTTCTAAAAACTGCAGGCCCGGTTTTTAAAACGTCTTTTCCTCTTTGCGGTGACATTCATATTTGATGGCGAGTCCGTCTGCGTTTGTTTCTGGTGTTTGTTTCAAATAAAAAACGTCCACTCAGCCGTTAGTAAAAAGCAGTGAAGTAGGTTACCACAGTAAGCTGATCAATAAGGTTCTGAATAATGTGAACGCTAGCACTAGCTGAGTCAGTCAGCTGTGCTAAGTTTGGAAATAATTATTTGAAGTTGGGTTGTATGAATGCTCCTGTGTTCTGAGAGGGAAAATTACTGCTTTTGTGAATGGAGTCTGGTGGCTTTGAAGAGAGCGATATAACGGCTTCAGTTCTCCGTCATAAAGGGCTGTCTGACGGGGAGGTAAAGGGCTGTCTGACGGGGAGGTAAAGGGCTGTCTGACGGGGAGGTAAAGGGCTGTCTGACGGGGAGGTAAAGGGCTGTCTGACGGGGAGGTAAAGGGCTGTCTGACCAGGAGGTAAAGGGCTGTCTGATGGGGAGGTAAAGCAGCTGTGGACGGGAGCAGCAGAAAAATGTATGAATATTTTCAGCGCGTTTCCTCACCGTCAGACAGCCCTCTCAGACGGGGAACTGGAGCCGTTATATCGCTCTCTTCAAAGCCACCAGACTCCATTCACAGGAACAGTAATTTTCCCTCTCAGAACACAGGAGAGTTGCTGGTCTACCGCTGCATCCATCGGTTAGTTAGTTTGTGTTGTTGTGTGACTCTGATCTGAACTAACGTGGCGTCCACAGCAGCACGTTGCTGAGCTTCCTGCCGGTACTCCTGTCTGATTCTCCACACTGGGAGCACGCCGACCGCCATCTAAGATACTGTATTAATACACCGACTATAAGGAGGTATATATACTTTATACTGTAGCAGCGTCATCATGCTGCTAAAACATACAAACTTAAACCAAAATGTGAATGTTTGGATATGAAAACATAAGGAACACCACTGGGACGTTACAGAGTGATAAAAAACCCTCATTAAAACCCGCCCTTTAAGTGTTAACCAAATATATTGGGAAGATCCCTTCCTCTTAGCTGGACACACACCTCTGCGTCACTGGTCCCCTGCAGTTCTTTGGCCTCCTGGTGCTGGTCCAGGGTCTGGTTGCCGTCACCGGCGAGGCAGCTCTCCAGCTCTCTCCTCCGGGCTTTTCTCCGTCGGGTCTCGGCACCGGCCAGAGTGGAGGGAGGCGGCAGGGAGGGGGTGCTGAGCAGGCTCTCCTTGGGGCTCAGGTTGTGCTTCTGCACCGGGCAGTTCTGGTTGCCCTTATGGCAGGCACAGTCCACTTTGTAGTTACTGGTGGTGTGTTAAGAGAGAGAAGATTACAACGCCAGCTAAAAACAACCAAACTAGAACTTGCTCAGTGCCTGATGCCAACATGTGTTGTATTCATATTTACTACATGTTTCTAGACATGATCATTACCACTGATGGTACGTGTCCACAGAGGCGTTTTTTATCGTGAGGGATCGCCTCGCTTCCCAGCGTTGGACGCTTGATGGGCTGTCACTAGACACAAGGCACTCGGCACCTGATTGGACGAACGCTTTCCCTCCGTGGGCTGCTGCTCCAGCCTTCAAACTGGAACCAACATGGCGGCTCGTTTGTAAACTTTCTTCTCTTATTTCACGAAAATAGTTCACTGAAATGTGTTTATGAAAACATTTGAGGAGAGAAATAATCCATGCAGTTGCTGAATATGTCTTTATTTTAGATCGACGACGTTTAGTTTAAAAGATTCAAGGGAGTTTCCAGAGGCGGCGAGTCACGCCGGACGCTCGTGATTTGTATAAAGTAGCCCAGACCTCAACTTTATGCAAATGAGGAGTGGCCAACGCGACGCCCCGTCTCTCGAATCGCGTCGCCACGCTACCAGAATGCATTGCTGTACGGCTGCTTACATAGACAATGAATGGGAAGCGTGGAAAGGACGGAGGCTGTGGACACGGACCATACTACTTGATGTGAATGTTATACGGATGGTTGGATTTGACCTGCGTTGTTTTTAACGGATGGATGCTTTCTATTGGCTGGTTCAAAGACAGGTGGAAAGATGGATATGAGTTGTACTGACCAGCTATTGAACTCGTAGTCAAATCCAATGGTGACCTCGGCGTCCTTCGTGATGTGATTGATGGCGTAGATGCACAGATGGATCATGCCCTCAGCGATCATATGCCGGACCTGGAGAAGGAAACAGATGCGTTATCTCAGTTAAACTCAAAGCTACACAGAAAGGAAACGTAACTTTCAGGCGTTGAGATTCTGACCTCAGCGTTGGGCGTACAGGACCTCCTGATGAAGCGGGCGTCATTTCCAAAGGTCCTTGCATCAACACACATCTCCACATCGTTAAACTTTGAGTAGAACAGCACAAATGGGTAGGGTCTGGAAGAGAAGAGGACAACAACGGTATCAAAAACAGTTCACAGGTGATACAACACTGAATGCAGAGAGTGCTGTAGCTCAATAACACAAACTTTATGATCTCTTACTTTTTGAAGAAGTGCCCGTTGACTTCAAACTGTTGTTTGAGCATGACCTTCCCCCGATATTCAATGATGAGCGTGTCAGGTTCCAGGTTCTTGGCTGCTCGGAGGATCTTCCTGTGTTTCTGCACCCGTGTTACCCGTCCCAACTGGAGCTACACACAGAACATCACAAACCGGTTATTTGCAAATGCAGGAAAATATGAAACATGTTATACTAACTAAGTCATGATTACACAACTGGGACTGGTTATTGGGCCTTCAGGCAAACGCAGTAACTAAGATGTAATCAGACTAAATGAAGTTGACTGTCCTTAAAGGGATAGTTCAGGTGTTTCTCAGTGGGGTTGTATGAGGTTCTTCTCCATAGTCAGTGTGTTACCTACAGTAGAGGTTCTTCTCCATAGTCAGTGTGTTACCTACAGTAGAGGTTCTTCTCCATAGTCAGTGTGTTACCTACAGTGGATGTTCTTCTCCATAGTCAGTGTGTTACCTACAGTAGATGTTCTTCTCCATAGTCAGTGTGTTACCTACAGTAGATGTTCTTCTCCATAGTCAGTGTATTACCTACAGTAGAGGTTCTTCTCCATAGTCAGTGTGTTACCTACAGTAGATGTTCTTCTCCATAGTCAGTGTGTTACCTACAGTAGATGTTCTTCTCCATAATCAGTGTGTTACCTACAGTAGATGTTCTTCTCCATAGTCAGTGTGTTACCTACAGTAGATGTTCTTCTCCATAGTCAGTGTGTTACCTACAGTAGATGTTCTTCTCTATAGTCAGTGTGTTACCTACAGTAGATGTTCTTCTCCATAGTCAGTGTGTTACCTACAGTAGATGTTCTTCTCCATAGTCAGTGTGTTACCTACAGTAGATGTTCTTCTCCATAGTCAGTGTGTTACCTACAGTAGAGGTTCTTCTCCATAGTCAGTGTGTTACCTACAGTGGATGTTCTTCTCCATAGTCAGTGTGTTACCTACAGTAGATGTTCTTCTCTATAGTCAGTGTGTTACCTACAGTAGATGTTCTTCTCCATAGTCAGTGTATTACCTACAGTAGATGTTCTTCTCCATAGTCAGTGTGTTACCTACAGTAGATGTTCTTCTCCATAGTCAGTGTATTACCTACAGTAGATGTTCTTCTCCATAGTCAGTGTGTTACCTACAGTAGATGTTCTTCTCCATAGTCAGTGTGTTACCTACAGTAGATGATCGGCACGCCTCCAGTTTAGAGAAACAGACAGGAGTTACTGCACGGGAGTAAAGTAATGTCCTGCTGTGGACGGGGGGGGGCAGCAGCTAAACAGATTCTAGACACCTAAAAGAATCAAAATCAGTATAAGTGTACGCTATATTTAGAATATTTTCACCTCTTTACCTCTCCGTCAGACAGCCCTTTCCGGGGGGAAACTGAAGCCGTTGTATCCATCTATGCTCTCACCAAAGCCACTAGACTCCATTGAAAAAACTGTAATTTGACTTCGCAGAACACAGGAGCTGCTGGTCTACCGCTGCCTTGCCCTGTTAGTTAGTTTGTGTTATTGTGTGACTTTTGTTAGTTCGCCTTCACCAAAGTCACACAACAACACAAACACACTAACTGATCAAGGCAGCGGTAGACCAGCAGCTCCTGTGTTCTGAGAAGTCAAATTACAGGTTTTTCAATAGAATCTGGTTGCTTTGGCGAGAGCATAGATAACGGCTTCATAGCTGTCTGACGGCGAGGCAAAGAGGTGAAAATATTCTACAGTTAAACTGATATTAATTCTTTAAGGTGTCTAAAATCTGTCTTGATGCTGCCCCCCCCGTCCACAGCAGTACCTCATACAACCTCACTGAGAAACACCTGAACTATCCCTTTAACACTAATGAAGGAAAAGTTAACTTGCTCTCTTTGATTTTCTATCAGTCATTCAAATTGTTAATATTATGTGTTATTATGGATGTGAATATTACTGGCTAGTTGCATAACATCTTTTGCAATGCTGCTGGTTGTTGCACATGCAACTTGAACATAATGTTTGGTCTCAAAGTGCAACAGTGAGTTTGGTTCTGGGGCTGACCTGCATCTGTGAGCCCAGCACCGTGTTGTTACAGGCCAGCTCGGTGCGGTTGATGGTGTCCATGGCGTCGACGGAGGCATGGATCTGCGTGGCGGAAGGAGGCGTTGTGGCGTCGCCCTCCACCTTAGAAACGGCGGTGCTGGCGGCACAATGAAGCTGGAGGAGCGTCTGGACATCAGCACTGTACTGGTTGGCCAGAGCCTCATCGTACTGGTCCGTCCACTGGCGGATCCTGCTCTCCCAGCCCTCCGCCGTGTTCTCATCCAACACGCTGGCCTCCGTCGTCGAGTTCTGGACAGAAGATGGAGAAGATGGGCTGCAGTTTGCCATGTTCTGATTGGAGCATATTGTTTTATGCTAAATGCAGTACCTGTGAGGGTTTCTGGATCAATATCTGTCATTGATCTGTGTTGTTCATTGATTTACTATAATAAATATATACATATGTTTACATAAAGCAGCATATCTGTCCACTCCAATGTTGATAAGAGGATTAAATACTGGACTAATCTCCCTTTAAGGTTCATTTAGAACAGATAAATGGGTCCTTTAACATAAACGTCATCTTAAGTCCAATCTTACCTTCATCCTCATGGACTTCCGAGAACCTTCTCTGAAAGCCTGAAAGAGGGAAAATGAACCCGTATCAATACATGTTCAGAAAGAAGCAGTAACTGTTCTACAACCGATAACTAAAATGAGGTATTCTCAATTTGACGAGCTTGTAGAAAACAATAACAATAAGCTCCATATTGAGCTTTGATGTTCATCAGTTTGCACACCTTGACTTTCTTGCCCTTCGGCGTTCCACGGGCCTTCTCTGTGCTCTTCTTCCTCTTTTTGGATTTGCTCCTTTTGACCCGGTTGACAGTGAGTTTGATGCTGGTGGGCGTATGCTGGGTGGCAGTGTAAGAGATGGTGGAGGGCGACACCTCTTCGTCACCACTCTCAGTGGCGCTGCTCTCTCCAGCTGCAGACCAAACACATGTTTAGTAATCAGACGACACGTTACAAACTACTGTAGAGATGAATGAATTACCCAGAAAAGACAATGTACCGGAGACATTTTCTGTTTTTCTGTGTTGGCCGTCTGCTCCTTTCCTCCTGTCGAGTCCCCTGCAAGACAAAAGGCAATAAAACAGATCAGCACACATAAATGAGACATTATTCAAATGCACAACATGAAGTCAAATCAGTGTTTCAAAGCACATGACAATGTTAAATCAAAACATCGTAGCATCAGACTAAAGGCGCTTTCACAAGCCAACATTTAGTCTTTTTTAATCTGGTGGGTTTGGCCGGTTGTGAACGCAGTAATCATACTCTGGCGTGAACCAAAACAGACGTTTCCAAGTGAACCCTAGAGCGGTTTGATTGTAGTGAGAATATAATCCGACCAAGTTACAGGAAGTGAGCCACAACGCCGGCTGCCTGTATGGGCATTTTTTGAGATGGACACAGGTAAACGACAGGTTAAAGCTTCAGTAGTCAGCATATTTTTGGCATCATTGGGCAAATATCCCATAATAACCTTTCAGCATATTGTAATTCAAGTGTTCTGAGAGAAAACTAGACTTCTGCTCCTCCTCATGGCTCTGTTTTCAGGCTTTACAACATCTAGCCCGTGACGGGAGAGCGTTCCTATTGGCTGTGCTGCGGTCATGTGACCAGAACTTGGCGCTCCTTCAAGCCATCTCAACAATGGCGGCGGCGTCACAAACGTTCTCATTCTACAGCTAAACCGTGCACTACAAGATGATTCTGAGAACATCTGAGGAGAGAAATAGACATTAACGTAACAGATTATTGATTCATATTTGATCAGCGCTGCCTAGTTTGACCGTTTGATCAGAGTTCAGAGTGATTGACAGCTGGCTCTCAGAGACGGCAGCTGGACAGCAGACCTCAGATCAGCTCTGACTGCTTGTTTTACTACGGTCTGTGAAATCTTGCAGATGCCGTTAGGAGCACTGGAGGACACCGAGGACACATGATATTTATCAGGTTACCTGTTTCATGAACTACTGTCACAATATAGTGACCATTTTATCAAAAAACATTTTTTTAATCATATGTGCTCCAGTCTGCCTCCTGATGCTTTAACCTGAGTGGGAGAGGACGGACTGATGTTTGCTTGACATCTGGGCCGAAGAGAACATGCAGATTATGTGTGTGTTACCCTTCTAGGACATATTGTAGGGAGGTCACACTTCCAGAATTTTGAGTTTGACACTTCAAAAACAAAATAAAGTTTTGCTTCCAATAAAATAAATGTAATAATTTCGATGCTGTTGAATGGAAAGTCGTCTTGGTGGTAAACAGAGCCCCGATGTCATGACTCATGAGTATTGTTAGAACCAGGATATATAAAACACGATGCATGAAGGTTTTACTGGAAATAATAATAACTAGGCCTTCAAAATGTCACTGCTCTTCTCAAAGGAAGAACCTTGTTTTATTGCGTTGTCCGTCCTCTGACATTTTAAATTCAAAGATTTTAAGAGTCAAATTTAAATCACTTTTAAAAACACACTTATTTTAGATGAACTTTTCTGTGATTTTATTTATGTTTTATAACATTTTAGTAGTTTTACTCTCTGGGTTTAGTTACTGGCTTTTAGTTCATTTCATGATCTTTGTGTTTTAAATGTGTTCTGTTTTTATTGTAAAGTACTTTGTAACTGTGTTTTGAAAGGTGCTATATAAATAAAGATTATCATTATAAATCTACAAGACTGTGCAGCAGCTGGAACATCTGATCCAGATGTTCCCGTCTCTCACCTGCAGTTGTCACATTTGATGAGCAGGCCGTCCGGCGTCAGACTGCAGTGACACCCGTCCTCCTCTGAGGAGCTGTCGCTGTCGGCCGAGTTGTCCTCAGTAGTTTCGTGGTAGCGGGAGCCGCGTACCACGCCGTTGAGATCCATGCGGGGAATGATGGTTTGGGAGAGCGGGGAGGCGGGTGGGGTGGGGGGAGGGGGCGCGCCATAGTTGTGATCCTGACAACACACAACGGAAGACTGTTGCATCTTCAAACAACGGGTGTTCAGGCAAAAAGGGAAACGGAAAATGGAGACGAATGAAAATGAGGGCAAAAAAACAAGTATGTGAAACAGTACAGCCGTTAATAACGGAGGTAGGAATCAGACTGCCAATCCTCAGCTCTACTCTTACTGCTCTAAAACGACTTTAAAAGATTAGAACAGAGTGGAGAGATACATTATTTTAGCTTTTAAAATGTTTGCAACTTCGCTTTGAGTTCATATAGTAACAATAATAATAATAATAATAATAATAATAATAAGACATGCTATGATTAGAATTGATGAGTAGAAAAGAGCAGCATGAACTCACAGCATACGGTAGTCCCCGATACCCATGACTCTGAGCGCTCCCACAGCTGTGGTTGTTGTAGTTCTTTTCATTCACGGCAGGGCTTGCTTCAACTGACTCAGGGCTGGAAAACAACAGAAATCATTATTATTATAAGGAATGACATTATTAATTATCTGTATAAAACAGGAGATATTTCCCACTCTGCTGTTTTATTAACAGACATCAGTCACTAGATGGCACCACAACGCTGAAGCTGCTCTGCAGCCTGAGAGAGCAGATATTTAGGAAATGGAATGTGGGACGCCATTATGTTATGCAACTCCTTTTGCCCTTTAGCTGGCCAGACGGTGCATAACCTTGCCTTTTACCCCCCCCCCTTGTCCTCCAATTCTGGAGCACTTAAATGTCAAAAGAATCAAAATGTTCTATATAAATCCCTGGATGTTGTATATCTACGGTGCATCTTCTCATGTGATAGAATCAACCCTCCTGACGTTGGAGGGGGACTGAAGGGAGCTGTGTGAACAGGGGAGGATGGGAGAGCTGGATTCCACATAACCGTCACGTAAGCAGGCTCACCTCCAGAGAGGAGGCAACTGTTCTCACTCAGGCTGTCTGTGGACGTTTCCTCAGACACTACTCAACACAGCTCGGCCTGATGTGGAGATAATATGATAAAGTCTACCTCCTTTACACGGGGGGCGGGGGGTATACAGAATCAACACTGATCACAAGAATAGAAGAAACAAACCCGAATGCTTCGAAGCTTTGACCGTTGCCATGGTAATCAACCTCCAAATTAGTACTCCAATGCTTTGTATTTTTTTTTGTAACTTTGGTAAGTCGATGCCAAAATTCTGAAAACATGACGGTACTCGTTACTATAGTAACGCAGGTACCGTAGTATCAGACAGGGCTTGAGACTAACGGCGTCCCGTCGTCCTGGAGACGATAGAAATGTGTTTGGGAACTCACTGTCGATGCACCCTAGTTGTTCCCTGATAAAGCCACATTGTGAACAACACATGTGTTGAAATCGGCAGGAGGAGAGCTAGTTAATCTTAGCTGTTAGCAGCTGGGGGGGGCAGCAAAGGCCTGCTTGGCTAAATAACGAAGCTAACAGCTAACAGCTAACGTTGGCGGAGGTTCCATTGAGTTACATAGGGCTGACCTGAATGCTTCGAAGCTTCGACCGTTTCCATGGTAATCAACCTCCACATCAGTATTCAAAAGCTTCGAATACCTTCGAATATTTCTCACTGAAGCTTCAAAGCCCCAAAAAAGGGATTCGGGACAGCCCTAGTACATAAAATGATTTGATAAACGAGCTCCTGACAGTTGTCCCTGAAATTATTACAAGATAACTGAAACCTTAGCATTAGCATTAGCATTAGAGACACCTGTTTGTTGCTTCACTACATTTGGCAAAAGAAGTAGTTGCGCAGGCCAGTTACACACTGCACCCAATATCACATTACAGGTAACAATGGTTTCAAATTAAAGGGCGGGTCCATTGTTTTAATATCATTGTGTAGCTTCCCACTGGTGTTCCTCCTGTATTCAAATCATAACATTCAAATTCTGCTCAGAGTTCATATGTTTTAGCATCAAAATGTTATTTTCCCTCCAAGTCCTTCTAAAAACTTTTCCCCACATGGTGACCTGACGTAGGTTTCTGCATGATGACACTGCTACATGTCCAGTATATATATATACACACATCCTTATAGTCAGTGTATTAATACAGTATATATACATCCTTATATTCTGTATTAATACAGTATATATACATCCTTATAGTCAGTGTATTAATACAGTATATATGCATCCTTATAGTCAGTGTATTAATACAGTATATATACATCCTTATAGTCAGTGTATTAATACAGTATATATGCATCCTTATAGTCAGTGTATTAATACAGTATATATATATATATATGCATCCTTATAGTCAGTGTATTAATACAGTATATATATATATATATATACATCTTTATAGTCAGTGTATTAATACAGTATATATACATCCTTATAGTCAGTGTATTAATACAGTATATATGCATCCTTATAGTCAGTGTATTAATACAGTATATATGCATCCTTATAGTCAGTGTATTAATACAGTATATATATATATATACATCCTTATAGTCAGTGTATTAATACAGTATATATACATCCTTATAGTCAGTGTATTAATACAGTATACATACATCCTTATAGTCAGTGTATTAATACAGTATATATGCACCCTTATAGTCAGTGTATTAATACAGTATATATGCATCCTTATAGTCTGGTGGGTTTGAAGAGAGCAATATAATGGCTTCAGTTCCCCGTCAGAACGGGCTGTCTGATGGTTGTTTTTAGGTGGTTAAAATAGGTTTCTGTGCTGCTCCCGTCTGACGGGGAACTGAAGCCGTTATATCGCTCTCTTCAAAGCCACCAGACTCCATTCACAAAAACGATGATTGTACCTCTCAGAACGCGGGAGTATACATACAACCCCACTTAAAAAAATCCAAACTAACCCTTTCAGTTATTTCTAATCTCAGCACAGCTAACGTTGACTCAGCTAGTGCTAGCGTTCACATTATTGATAACCTTATTGATTAGCTCACTGTGGTAACCTACATCACTGCAGCTGTACAGAAGTCAGTGTTACGTGGCTTCATTATAGACGGTTCTAAGTTCAACCAGCTTGACCGAAGCATCACATACTGTATTTCTTTTATTTCTGTCTGGTAGAGTTTAGTCTTTGGTGGACTGCCCTTCCCATCTCTTCGATCTCTCCAGCAGACTTTGTGGAGAAGACAGAAAACTGCTGACAGGATGTTGGAAGGAAGCATATCTATGACAACCCCAGGTGCTACGGCTGTAGAGAGATGTGTACGATGGGGAGAGTTCAGCAACGCTGCGTGGGGACATATTGGGTTGCTTTAGGGCAAAAGAGTTGTTCTAGTGTATTAACGATGTAATGATGGGTTGAAACCTAATATCACAACAATACTTCTTTTCTAAAAGGGAATAACTTGAGCTGGTTTTCATTAGCTGGGAATCCCTCAGACCTCCTCAGAAACCACTGGAGGTTCATACTGTGATGGAAGGGGAAAGGAAAGTTCCTGCCACTTATTTCCATAGTTCTGATCATTAATTACTTTCAGCTATAATAAAACAAACACACACAATAGACATAAAGCACCCAGTGCCAAGAAAGAAGGAAGATTCACATCTAGAACTCCCAAGAACAAGTCTGAAGCTGCCAGTTGATCACTTTTGGTTATTGATATAGATATGTTTTTTTCCCAACCCGATTGATAAGATCCGGGATGTGGCAACATCAGAAGAACTGAGTTCATGAGGACGAGCAACATGAGTGGTCAGACAATCACATAACCTATGTGATTGTTTATGCATTATCTACTAGGGATGCTCATTTTGAAAAAATAATTTAACTGATAACCGACCCTTGTTTACCAATTATTAACCGTTAACCTTCAAGATGTGTGCCTCGCATGCAGCGGTGTACCAGCTGCAGGAGCACAACAGATATTCGTTGACGGGAGTCTACAGTTCACCGTCCGGGAGCGTTAACTTAGCAGCTACGATGCTGCATGTAGTGTCGCGGACACTCTCCCAGTAAAAGTCTCCACGGCACATTTAGTTTAGTTTAGCAGGTTCTTAGCTGCGTGTGTCTGCCCGGCGGAACTTTAGCGAGTGTCCGACAGTGTGTGTTTGTGCTACGTAAGCATCTGTAGCTCTGCTGGTAGCTTCGTGCTCCCCATTGTCAGTGAGTTGCCGACAGACCGTGTGTGTGTTGTCGGTGGCGTTCTAGCTGTGAACGTAGGTGTAGCAGACAGTGTGTGTTGTCGGTGGCGTTCTAGCTGTTAACGTAGGTGTCGCAGACAGTGTGTTGGTGGTGGGGGTGGTGTAGATGTAGCAGACAGTGTGTGTACACTTTATTAGTCGGTGAATAAATGCTACGAGGCTACAACTCCTCCGCTCAAGCGAGCTATAGACGGGAGCCAACTTCCTGTATCTGTAACGCCGGCTCAGACTCTCATCTAATTTCGTTGTACTAGACAATGACAATAAAGGGCTTGAATCTTGACTCTCTTAAGGTGGACCAGCTTTTCTCTTTTAAGTGATGAGTTTTTCTCAGCTTTTTGAATAATTATTAACATTTATTTTAACCGTTTTATCCGATAGCGTTAATCGGTTAAAATGCTTATTGTCGGTTAACGGTTAATTATTAACATCCCTAATCTGAAATGTTCATTATAAAGCTCCATGTCATTTAACATTGTGAGCTTGCACAACTAAGTACTCACAGCAGGTCAAAGGTCACGGAACACTGGGGCGTTTCTGTTTCTAACGTCAACAGTCACCTGTGTTTGCTTATTAATAGAAACTGCACTGTGCATTACATCATCTCTTCAGGTGGTGTAGATGATCAGGTTGAACAGGAAGTTTGTTCACAACCTGTGACACTATTTGAGCAATGTTGCCACATGCACAGATACCAGCGAGCAAGTTGGGGGGGTAAAATGTTATAACAAGTAGAACTGATGGGCAGAACTATGAAAATAAGGCTGTGAATAATTCTGAGAGATGAGGGCTCAGCTGCCTGAGTGAGTACTTACTCTGATCCAGCAGCCATATCTGAGTAAGACGTTTCAGGTGTGGTGACTCCCAGCGCGATTACTATGCTCATGACGTCCAGCACAGCGACGCGTGGGAGGGGGGGACGAGGGGAAGGAGGGGGAGGGAACGGGGAGGGACAGGATGGGATGGGGGGGGAGGAGGAGAGGTGAGGAGAGGAATCACAGGGTCCCAACTACAGCGACAGACCACTCCAGAGGTGGGGCGCCGCCGAGCCGTAGCCCACGGCTCACGGTCATGGGGGACCTGAGGAGAGACAGCAACAGACCATCAGTTAGAGCCTGATCCCTGGATACCGACACACCGCCGGCTACGTGACTCAGCGTGTCATGTGATATGATGGAAAAAACCTGCACTCCACCGGCTGCTCTGCCTTTAGCTGTGCAGTGAACACATTGTGGACTGATACCTCTCACAGCTGATATTCTGTCTTTATTTACATTTAACATATTACATTTAGTTGATTACATGTTGAAGAAATATTAGTCAACCAACTTAAAAAGGAACAAAACAGAAAACAACCATTACAGCATGACAGAGCCAAAAACAACAAGTTTCACATGAAACTAAAGCTGCAACGATTAATCGATTAGTTGTCAACTATTAAATTAATCACCAACTATTTTGACAATCGATTAATCAGAAAAAATAAGTCTAAATTCTGTGATTGCAGCTTCTTAAATGCTTTCTGATTTCTTTCCTCCTCTGTGACAGTAAACTGAATATCTTTTAATTGTGGACAAAACGAGACATTAGAGGACGTCATCTTGGGCTTTGGGAAACACTGATCCACATATTCTGACATTTTATAGACTTACAGCAGCCCTATATGAAACTCACAATCATATGTGAAGTAATTGAGCAGCATGGGAAGAACCTTCGCCACATTACAACACAGACTCTTTCCATGGCGAGATTTGAACTTGTCATAGCAGGAAAAGCACAACAGGTGTAATCAATAACTAGTACCAGTAAAACATTCAAATGAACCAGCACGTCCCAATACCAACGACCTGGAAACTAAACTCCTGTGCATTTCCTGCTATGACATGTCAACATGTCTGCCTTGAAAAAAGGCTATTGGCTATATTTATGTTAAGTAAAAAAACAGTGAATATCTGCCTGTTACACTGACGACCTGGCAGTCTAATCCCACGTTCTTTAGGACATTTACTTGGTTGGTAAATGACACGCAGCTCTAGGGCTGGGTATCCATTAAAAAATGATGATGTCAATACCCGTACCCTTAAAGTGATACCGATAACAATAGAGTGCTTCATTCAATGCCCATCATGTGAACGTCCATCTGGCTAGCTAATCACACCGCTCTGCACTGCACTCGTACAGCGGTTACCGCTGATAACACCGCGATGCTGGGACGGCGTTGTTGCGGAGGCGTAGCGTCAACCCACTGGTTCCTCCCTCAGGTTAGCACTGTTAGCTCTGTTCACGCTGTTAGCAAGGTTAGCTGCTAGCTGCCATCTCCATCTTGAGAGCCGTGTGGAGGCAATCCCGGCTGTATGGGATGTATATTCTGTGGTGCAGGGTTAAATAATAAGGATTGCCTGCTTGCACACCGCTGTCGTGGAAGCGTTGCAACTACCATCCGCTTACCCCCTCAGGTAAAACATCATCCCCTTTCACACAGAGATTCAGCAATACTGCCGATACGCCGGCTTTGCTTTTTCACACTGAACGAAACAACGACGCCATAACGCCGCCCCGGGGTGTGTGATTTCAGGTAGCACGCCGGCATCACGGAAGCAAAAGAGGCGTGACGTTAAACACAACAGCATCTGCGTCTCGTATGAATGTGGGTGTAGTCACGGCGTACCGGATGTCCATTTCACGCAAACATCTGCTCGGCTCTGCGACGACCTCCGCTGCCGGCTCAGCTGCGGAACAACTCTGCCCCACCTATTCCGCCTCCGTACCTTTTATACAGAACAGCGAGGCGGAATAACGGTGTAACATTCCCGCCTTGAACAGGCTGTGTGGAAGGGGCTACGGTTATCTCTGACAGCCGTTGTTAGCACCATTAGCTGTGAGCTACACCTCGTCGTTGCCATGTTGAGAGCCGTTGAGAAGCAATAGAAATGCTCCCAATCCCGTATTTAGCACCTTTAAAAGGTATCGAGCACCGATAGCCCTACGCAGCACAGTTTGTTACCATAAAAAAACTGTTGTGCAAATGTATGAGGAATAGAGCATCATCATCATGCCAATTCCACATTAGTAGGTCACCTTGGGGACAGACCAGTGGAAAGTGAAGAACACCTTTCCAAAAGGTCGATATTTATGGTCCAATTCATCAACTATTATTTAACTAATTCCACACACTGCATTATTTTAATTAAAAATGAGCCATTACATAGTCACTTGTCAGACACAATTCACTTCCTAACTATTAAATGACTATTAACAGAAAGTGGAAGCACCGTGTCCCATATAAACAGGCTCCTTTAGAGGTCACAGCAGCTGCCTCAGCTGAACAGTGACACAGGGAAACCATCCTTACATGCCTAATGAGGAACCACATTTGCTGACTCACGTCGACAATGAAGGCTTTTATGTGAGAGAGCTTTCATATGCCAGCGTCTAAAATGATAAACTCGATACGGACATGGTGCGATAGGGCTGTCTCTCATCTGCACGGAGGCTTCCAGCATGGAGGGGAGGGTGGGGAGGCTATTCAAAGAGCAGAAAAACAACCAGGGGCTTTACAGCTCTGCCTGCACCGAGCCTCCCCATCACCATGCACTGATGAAGGGAACCAGCAGGAGGCGCCTTCCTCCCAGACGCCTGGAGGGGTGAGTCATCCAACATGAGGCCCAGCCCTCTTATCATGTGACCACACTCTGCTGAAACACTGACCCACACTCCTCTGCTCTCATTGCTCTCTATTCCTCGCTATCCTCCCCGCCTCGCTCGCTCGCTGCTCGCCCAGTCAGACGCAGAGACCGAAGCCACGGCTGCAGAAAGAGGAACAGGCTCTCCTGTGCTCCGTTCAAACGCCGAGGAGAGGATTTAGCTCATAGCAAGGTCATCCCCCGGGCACACATGTGCAAATACGTTACCTCACAAAACACCAAACTGATCGGGTTCACCACTATCCAAAAAAGTGAAGCGAGTCTTACACAACAACAAAAAAAATAAAACTGTTTTACTAGAAGAGAGCCACGGCAACAGGATGCATGACATTTGTGTAGCGGTCCCCTGGCTACAGCGACTGCTGCCCTCGCTCTGCAGCACCAGGGCAACCACAGCAAGGCCGGGGACTTCCAATAATGTCAAGGTCAGTTCAACCGTGCTCACTGTCAAACAGAGAATGTCAACCCCATCCAGCTGGATACATACACACTGGGAGCTAGCAACAAGAAATGTCAGCTAGCTTTTAGTTACAGAGGCAGAACTTTCTGCTACAACTCAAACGAGAACAGAAACACACATGTGGGATGTACAGAGACAGATACAGGAAGGTAGGGGTGGAGAAAAAATATCTATTCACTTATGTGTCATATTTTAAAATAGATTTTTTAACACCACAATTGATATATCTGCTTCATCTGAGTCTATGTGGAGGTAAAAGGAAGTTACCGCTTTTATTGTGGTAGTCTGAGTAACGTGACGTCATAGCCGTTCCGTATCCGTCAACCAAAACAAACTGCAGCGAACCGGAACGAGAAAGTAGAAAAGGTGGAGGGTCCACGTTAGGGCTGTCCCGAATAAAAATGTTTGGGCTTCAAAGCTTCGGTGAGAAATATTCAAAGGTATTCGAAGCTTCGCGGCGCAGTACGCTAATATGTTCTTCTTTCCGTCGTTTCAGTGCCCGGGACAGCGCTGCTGCCACTGCTGCACACACCCGCACCTCTACACACAACAAACAGCGATATCCGTCTGAGAATAACTAATAACAACGAATGTTGAATATGAATAATGAATAATGTCAGTGAGATTATTCTTATTCTCGGATTATTTTGGAATTTATACATTATTATTACATACTTTTATATAAACAAAAAAAAAAAGAAAAAGAAAGCATACGAATACTGATTCGGAGGTCGGGACCATGGCAACGGTCGAAGCTTCAAAGCATTCGGGTCAACTCTAGTCCACGTGGATACGACCTGCACCCTCCCATGTTAAATCCAGCGTGGTAAACACTACACATCCAGTAAAGGATGGAAACACTTTGGGTTTCACACATTGAAAGGAAAAGCAGAGCTAGACAGAGCAGAGCTAAAGCTGCATGCTAACTCTGTCACGGACAGGAAACATTATGGTATGGCGGTAACATTATGGTATGGCGGTAACGTGGCAGGGGAGCCGGCCGTCGCTTTCGTCTCCGTGGTCAAACGGGCCGACGCTACGACTGTAGAGCACCCAGATACTGACATTTGTGTTCTCTGCATTGAAACGGCCCCGATGGAGCTGACCATGGATGGATAAAGAGAACGGAGCTGACGGGAGAGCTAGAGACCACCTTGGAGAAGTTACAGGAAGTAGACACGTGGGACTACGTCCACTTTTCAAAATAAGGTGTTAACAAAGGGAACTCTATATACAAAATACATCTATGGAAATAAGATTGATTGGATTATATTCACCAGAAGTATAAAACATTACATGTCCCTTATAAATTAAAAAGAAAATACCACTAATCTTTATTCTTTGATTTCTGGGTTGCTGGATAAAAAAATTATTAAATAATGTCTGACAATGATCCTGATATATTTGACTTCAGGACATCTCTGACTACATACATGCTGAAAATCAAACATTATTACTGGATTAATTTAGAGATTTTCAACTTTTTAGTATGATTCCACTTTTTCCCACGGTCTAGTGTTAAAAAAGTTAATAAAAGTCACAATAAATCGATATATCGAATTACAATACTTAAAGATTGCAATACATATTGAATCGGCACTAAAGTATGGTGATCGTATTGAGTTGGGAGATAGGTGTATCGTCCTAACAAATGGCCTCAATGAGAACAGAGACACAGGTGAGGACGTAAAGAGACAGATTGTACTTCCTGTTCCTCTTTAAGCATGACTCATTACACTGAGAAGAGAACAGCATGAAAGGGGGCATGAAGGGGTTAACGTGAGTTAGTAATATACTTAGACATGATGGCATGTAGTGGATCCCATGGTGCCCCATCCAGATAACCGCTGGCTCTTTGTTATCCCTATGATCGCACAGAAATAGCCACCTCACTCCTACCTAACTCACAAAGGGAGTCACTATTTGGGCCTCTTCCAACAGAACCAGACGGTGAACTAGGGAGGTAAATTCCATACGAAGAAGGAAAGCCTTTCTTTACCTCGCTCCCTCCTCCTCCTCCTCCTCCTCCTCCTTCTCCTCCTCCCCCAGCACCTCCCTCCCTTCCTTGTTCGTTCCTCTGGCCATGAATACCGGGCTCAAATTACCAGCAGGCTCAACAAAGTCTTTTCACTTCCACTAGAACAGAGGCCATTTTGGAGACAAGTCCAAGGGGGAGGGACGTACACACAAAATGAACAGCAAAGGAGACCCTTTCTCTTTCATCATCTCTCACATAACTCTCTCTCTTCTCTTCTTTTTAACACACTGGTTATCTGATATTGTTGAGTACTGGCAGACGTGCTTATACCGTCCTAAAATAAGCTTATCCTTTAATATCTAAATGCATCTCTGGGGTAATATAGTGAGTACAATTTATATAGAGGGGGACAAACAAATCCAGCCATGAGAGCATATATATATACACAGCAGTTCAAAAGCACCAACACGCACAACGCCACACCTCGTCTGAACAGACGTCAGCACAGCAAGTTACGTTAAATAACATACTGAAAGACCATAAATAGACACGTCATGCACATACAGTACCTATAGAAAGTGTAGCCCACCCTATGGACTCAATATTACATCATTTGATTCACATTGAATCATGGTGGATGCTGTTAGGTCAACATGAAAACCCATCTCTACATATCAAACACACAACAACTGCTTCACCAGCAGCAGCTTAGTGGAGGAAGCTGAAACTTGCATGACATCTGAGCTGTATCTGAAATCTCTCTATGTGTTTTCCCTACTGCAGTATTTACCGTCCAAATTTGTATTTAAGTGTCCGAATTATAAAGTGTAAAAATCATCCACTACCGTACAGTATATAAGTGCCTAGTATATACACGTACTGCAAAACAACTTGGGGGGGCTAGTTTGACCGTCCTTCTCGAAGTGGAGGCTGACATCTTCCATCATCTTTTCCAACCTCAACGTGCATCAACTCAAACAAGCCACAATACATCGAGTATAGGGATGCTAATTTTGAAAAAAATTCCGAACCGATAACCGACCCTCGTTAACCGATTATTACCCGTTAACCGACAAGATTTTTGCCTCATATGCAGCTGCAGTGTATGAGCACAACAGACAACTGAGTCTCCAGTTCACCGTCCGGGAGCGTTAACTTAGCAGCTACGATGCTGCGTTCACTGTCTCCAGTTCACCGTCCGGGAGCGTTAACTTAGCAGCTACGATGCTGCGTTCACTGTCTCCAGTTCACCGTCCGGGAGCGTTAACTTAGCAGCTACGATGCTGCGTTCACTGTCTCCAGTTCACCGTCCGGGAGCGTTAACTTAGCAGCTACGATGCTGCGTTCACTGTCTCCAGTTCACCGTCCGGGAGCGTTAACTTAGCAGCTACGATGCTGCATTCACTGTCTCCAGTTCACCGTCCGGGAGCGTTAACTTAGCAGCTACGATGCTGCGTTCACTGTCTCCAGTTCACCGTCCGGGAGCGTTAATTTAGCAGCTACGATGCTGCATTCACTGTCTCCAGTTCACCGTCCGGGAGCGTTAACTTAGCAGCTACGATGCTGCGTTCACTGTCTCCAGTTCACCGTCCGGGAGCGTTAATTTAGCAGCTACGATGCTGCGTTCACTGTCTCCAGTTCACCGTCCGGGAGCGTTAACTTAGCAGCTACGATGCTGCGTTCACTGTCTCCAGTTCACCGTCCGGGAGCGTTAATTTAGCAGCTACGATGCTGCGTTCACTGTCTCCAGTTCACTGTCCGGGAGCGTTAACTTAGCAGCTACGATGCTGCGTTCACTGTCTCCAGTTCACCGTCTGGGAGCGTTAATTTAGCAGCTACGATGCTACGTTCACTGTCTCCAGTTCACCGTCCGGGAGCGTTAACTTAGCAGCTACGATGCTGCGTTCACTGTCTCCAGTTCACCGTCCGGGAGCAGCCACTTTCGCAGTAAAAGTCTCCAGCGCACATTTAGTTTAGTTTAGCAGGTTGTCAGCTGTGCGTCTGCCCGGATTAACAATAGCGATTGTCAGAAAAAAAGTGTGTGTTTGTGCTACGTTAGCATCTGTAGCTCTGCTGGTAGCTTCCTGTTCACCATTGTCACACACATCCGGTCTGTCAGCGCGGTGTAACTTCAGCGAGTTTACCGACAGACCGTGTGTGTGTTGTTGGTGGCGTTCTAGCTGTGAACGTAGGTGTAGCAGACAGTGTGTGTACAGTTTATTTGTCGGTGGATAAATGCTATGAAACTACAACTCCTCCGCTCAAGCGACCTATAGACGGGAGACAACTTCCTGTATCTGTAACGCCGGCTCAGACTCTCTTAAGGTGGACCAGCTTTTCTCCTTTAAGTGATGAGTTTTTCTCAGCTTTTTATTTAATTATTAACATTTCTTTTAACCGATAGTGTTAATCGGTTAAAATGCTTAATGCTGGTTAACGGTTAAACAGTTAATTATTAACATCCCTAATCAAGTATATTCGATATATCGCCCACCCCTAGTCCATAGCATGCACACTGCTTTTGGTATTAATTCCTTGATGTTCCTGAGTTGACAGATGTGAAAATTACAGTTATGAGACACTGTCCATGATGGCACAAAATGATGATATTGATTCATAGGTGAGCAAAATTCTGATTTTGTCTACGCTCCTTGGAGTACCATATGGAGCTTAAACAACAGTTGTTTTTATTCAAAATGTTCAAGATTAGGATTAAAACTAGTGCACTTTTCAAATTGCAGGAACTGAAATTTTAATTACCCACAGATGTTATCTTAACAAGTTTTAAGACGCAAGAGTTGCTGTCCGAATACAAACAGAATCACCATCTGTAGATGATGAAAACCTGCTGCAGTCTGCAATACAACTGAACTTCAGAGGAGATTTATTTTCCAGAGACAACAACCCCAAACATGAAGCCAAAGCTACACAGCAACGTTCAAACAGCAATCTCAATGTCCTTGAACCCTTACACTGACTCTAGCCATTCAGCTGGACCTCCACACACACTCCTATGAAGCTGATAGAACTAATGAGATGGGAGCGAACATGAGCACACTCCTTCACAACAAGCTTACAGGGCGGTTCTGTCTCCAATGAGAAACTTCAGAGTAAGGTAAAGGTAAAGCTATTGACGAAGGTAACTCAGTAACTTCCATCACTGTATGACCTCACTGGACATCTGAACATTAAGATAGATACCTTACCTTTTGTCTACACTATCCTACATTCACTTTAAAGGAATAGACTTATATCCGTCTGTTAAATATGAAGTTACCGCGATATAAAATTACATACAGTATACCATGACAGATATTTTGGCCATATCAACCACCTCTAGCTCAGCTTAGCTTAGCATAAAGACGGGAAACTGGGGCGCCCAGTAGCTCACTTGGTAGAGCGCACACACCATATATCACAGCTGAGCGGCCCAGATTCCAGCTCAGGCCCTTTGCTGCATGTCATCCTCTCTCTCTTTCTAAGCTATCTATCCAATAAAACTGAAATGCTGAAAAACACCTTTTAAAAAAATGTAAATGACTGTAAACTGTGGAAACAGCTAGTCTGTCTCTATTCCTTTAAATACTCCTTTAAAGCTGCATTATTTAGTTTTTTTACCACTACTGTAGAAAAGAAACATCAATACCAGCCACCACATATCATTGGTCCCTACAGTTCTAGTTAGCATGTTCACTGAGTCAGCTGTTCCAATGTCAGAATAAAATCACAATAGTGTTGCTAGAGTTGCAGCGCGCTCCCGTGATCTCCGTCGTTAAGTGTAAGGTGGTCATAAAACTCAGTCCAAGCCATCTTAAGTCAGTGTTTTTCTTGTCTTGACATTCCGATTAAAGAACCAAGTTTAATATTATTATAAGTTCAATGACGTGAACGTTGTCAACAACCAAACAGGAAGCAGCTAACGTGGTAGAGAGTAAACACTGAGGAACTGGTGGAGTTGTGGAGTGAACAAGAGCGTCTCTCTGACGTGTCCTCACATCTGTACCACGATAGAGAAGGAAAACAGCTGCACTGAGTATGCTATATGCTATAGCTATCTAGCTAACCACTGTCCCAAACGGGGCTACTTGCAAGCTAACATTAGCTACTGGAATGTTTGCTATTAGCCTACGAGCTAACTGTAGGTTTCAGCTGAAGACTGCTGGCTTCAATCAGATAAATCGACACACACGTGTGAATACAGTATGAGAGAAAGAGAGAGAGAGAGAGCACTGCAGCCAGATTTATCTGATTGAAGCCAGCAGTCTTCAGATGAAACGTACGGTTAGCTCGTAGGCTAACAGCAAACATTCCAGTAGCTAACGTTAGCTCGGAAGTAGCCCCATTTGGAACAGTGGATGCTTTTAGGGTAAATTTCCACCAGGAGCAGGATGTGACATCATCTCTGAAGGAATCTAGTTATAGTCTTGTAAATAGTGACCCTGCAGGATCCACAGTTGTTTCCAAAATATGATAGTCTGTGACTAAAAACTGTGAGACTGAAGACACATCGTCTTTAGATGTGAGAGGGTGTCAGTCTTTTAAAAGTCTGATCAAAGTCTCCTAGTGTCTGGTAGGCATAAGGGCCCCGTTACACTGAAGATGATTACACAGACAATAATCACAGCGTTACCACAGCGTTACCACAGCGAGGTAACAAAGTTGTGTTTTTGTTGTGTGTTGACCAAGTAAGAAAAAGGGGAGACAATGTTCAAAACGGCTTTCTAAATTCTGGGTGCATTTCCACTCCCACTGCTTCTTCCAAACATCTTCATCTGTCGTGGATGCAACTAAACTGACTACTTCTGATGGCTCACAGTCCGTTCAATAGCAGTCTGTGAATAACGCACCTTTCTGTTTACGGTATACTGCTGGTCTTAGTGTTGCATGATCAAAATACTGTTTCAGAGGATTTTACATCCTGAGAAGAATAAAGCTTCCAGGGAAACAATGAATACACAGAACCATATTACACAATACACAAAAACAATACCATGGTTGGGCTGGGTGGCTGCACAGCTGCACCAGGGATCAACAGCAACATCTGTCAGTGGATATCTGAATCTTTGGTCACTTAAAATGCAGGCTTGTCTCGTCATTTTGAGTATCAACTCATAAGTTAATTGTTTCCACATCAGGTAACATTAAAAGGCATATCACACGTTTAAGTAAGGTTATTTGATCTTGTATTACACAAACAGGACGGATGAGCAATTACATAAGATATATATTACTTTTTAAAATAAAAATATTCACCTAAATGTGTACAATGTTCACGTAGGTTTTAATCAGACATTACATTGTGACCAACACACTGAATACACTGGCAAGGTAAGCATCTGATTGGCTGGCCGTTGTTCTATTCACGATGTTGTTTCCACATATAGCTTCAAGGAGAACGCTTAGGGTTACACATGCACATACATGAACGTACACATTGGGTTTGAACAGCGTGTCCACGCTCGCTCAGTGTCCACCTGTGCCTCGCAAAACCTCCACAACACATCCAGTCCAGTGAGATTACACCAGCCCCCTCAGTCTGCCCCCGCACACATGCTAGCTGTAGGAAGGATATGAATATATCTGCCATTCCCCGGCACTGCGCAGGTCGAGCTGCACTCTCTGAGCTGCAGCGGGAGGAAATTGAAGATGAAAAAACGGGCAAATCAATAGAGCCTGCCTTTAAGACAAACTGGATATGTGGCCCTGAAGAAAGCATGGCTCATTGTGGATCTTATTTCACACTCACCCAAACACATTTATAATTCCACAAAGAGCTAAAACCAAACGCGCGCGCACACACACACACACACACACACACACACACACACACACACACACACACACACACACACACACACACACACACACACACACACACACACACACACACACACACACACACACACACACACACACACACACACACACACACACACACACACACACACAAAGACATGATGTCAGAGACTCCAGCATTGATTTCATACTCACTCACTGCTTCTAGGGATGCACCGATACCACTTTTTTCAGACCGAGTACAAGTACTTACATTTGGGTACTCGCCGATACCGAGTACCGATACGAGTACTTCTCTGTGCCAAAAGACCCTCGTTAACAGCCAGCTGGAGGGTGTGAGTGACACACGGCAGGCTGGGGAGTCCCGCATACGAGGCGGTGCGCCGCGACCGGCTCTAGGGCGGCTTGGAAAGGCTTGGGGCGGAGGTGCTTCCCGGGGCCGTGGACAAATTGACACCGAGGCGGACTGTCCTCAGTGCGCCCCGACCGCGTCGTGCCCCCAGGGCAGGGCTCGGCCCACGTAAAAGGCGCCAGAGGTCTACGGCGATGTCTGCAACCCACCCGACCCGTCTTGAAACACGGACCAAGGAGTCTAACGCATGCGCGAGTCAGAGGGTGCAAGCGAAACACCGTGGCGCAATGAAAGTAACGGCCGGCGCACGCTGGCTGAGGTGGGATCCCGGCCCCGCGGGGTCGGGCGCACCACCGGCCCGTCTCGCCCGCACCGTCGGGGAGGTGGAGCGTGAGCGCGTGCGATAGGACCCAAAAGATGTTGACGAGAGGTTAACGTCACGCTGCCGTAAAGTGGTATCGGTGCCGTTGTATCGGAGCCATTTTGCGAGTACGAGTATATGAGCACAGTATCGGACCCGATACCCGATACTGGTATCGGTGCATCCCTAACTGCTTCATATGTCCCAAATGGAAAACATTCAGCTGGATAACAAGATTGTAGTGTGTAACCCTTTAGCACAACTTTTTATTAATTTCATTAAACATCTATGGTGACGGCAGCTCCCATACACTATGCTACACGTTTGTTTTATTTAATTTGTTTGATAGGGACAGAGCACATTAATGAACTATTTTAATTTGCTGCAGGCCTGGGTGATAAAACAATAGCGATATGTACTGCAATAGACACTCCATCAATACCAATAAGAACATTTTTGATAGTTTCACTTAAATGCAAACCGCAAGAAAAAACATAACGGACACGTAAAGGTCAGTTGCATGAACCTTTGTATTTTCACCTCTGTTACTGGAGCACGTATGGCCTATGATGGATATACACTCATCAACATGGGAGAAGGAAGCACGGGGACTGGATTAAATGCAAGCCCTAGGACGGTTCCACTACGACCCAACAACAGGAGACCCGAGACAGCATCAGTGATGCTTGGTGCTCACTGAGAGAAGTCACCAGTGGTTTTGCTGCTGCTGTTTACATTCCTCCTGGTGCTAATTCACAAAATGCACTAAATCACTATCACAAACATTCTTCAACTAACACTCATACGCTTTTGTCGACTAATCGATTAGTTGATTTAATGGACAGATCTGTAAAACGTGAGTTTCTCCACAAAGAATCACACAAAAGCACCACTTTAGATCTGGTGTTTACCAGAGAGGTGCTCAGACATTTCTGAGAGGTGCTCAGACATTTCTTGGAAATAAGAGATTCAGAATGAAAAAAACATTAAAAAACAACTAATCGACTAATGAAATCTTAGTTGACTAAGACCAAATGGCCAGTTAGTCGAGTAAGAGGGGAGCAGCCTAGAGTTGTTCTGATACCGATACCAGTATCAGAAACACGTCCGATACTGCCCGAAATTCGGGATCTGGTATCAGCGAGTACACCAGTCTATGCAACAATCTGATACCATCATTTATTAACCCAGAAAGAAATCAACTTGTTTAACCCTAAATCAATTCTTCTTCACTGCTCTAAAACAGTAGTCTTCACTGTGCTGTCGCCCTGGAGGTATCATGGCTTCCACTGACAACTACTGTTTTAGAGCAGAGAAGAAGAACTGACAGCAGGTAGTTTGTCATATGATGATAGTTAACAACACCAGTGTGGTGCTGGTGGAGACGGTAACGGTAGACAGAGCGTGGAAAGTGTGGTAGTGGAGTAAACCGCAGTTTAATAATAATAATAATAATTATAATAATAATTATTATTATTATTATAATGATATATTTGTTTTTATTACGTTGGTATCGGATCGGGAAGGAAAAAATGGTATCGAAACATCTCTAGAGCGGCCCTACTGCTTTTGTTTTTTCTTGTGTAGCATAAAGGGACTACAAGTGCATGTCTTTGTGCAACCCTGTGTTGTACTACGACAATAAACTAACCTTGAATCTATATTGTTAATTTGTACATTCTTATGATTCACAATGGCTTCCATTGTCATGGTGACATAACAGTTTGAGCCAACCACGGAGAGAAAAAATGAAGCGCAAGCACCCACACAGCCAAAACACAGCGTGCTATTACAACAGTGCTTCAATCACCACCTTATCTAAGCCGTCTTTACGAAACTCCCTGAACCGGGCTAAATAAAACTATTATGTGATGTGATGCAACGCAATCACAGGCCTGTACCACAATTACAGCAGCCAACAGCACAAAAATATAAACCACAGAGCTTAGTCTGTAAAGGCCGGAGATGTGGGGGTAAACGAATGACATGAAGAAATGATGCAAACATCTGGCACCAAATAAGAAATGATATTTCAGAGGGCCAGTGGCTGAGATATATATCGACGCTGGAGAATGCTTCATCTCCAGCAGCGATGTGGCTGTTGTCGTGCTGAGTGGCCGAGCGTCCTGGGAGCGCGGCGTGGCCCGCCATTAACACAGCAATGTCCAGCTGCCTGAATGGACCGGGACCAGGCCGGGGATGAGAGACACACAATGGAGAACAAAGGCCAAGTAGGTGCTATAAGAGGGGTGGGGGAGCGAGAGAGCAGCCGACAGCAGGGCCAGCGTGACACAAAATCAATCATCTGTTTCAGGGCAAACAAGCCAACCACTGTCCGTCTGAGGCTCAGTAACCTAGAGGAGGAAAACAGAAAGGCTGCCTGCTCCACTACCTCTCTCTGATCTGTTTCCCTTCTCACTCTGAAGTCCAGCTGAAAGCAGGCTGCTAAAACCTGAACATAAATACCGAACAATGACAGCAGAGAATAAACAACAGAGATACTAAAGTCAAAATCTAAACCAAAATCTTCACTGTTGCTCATCTGAGATTAACATATTTAAAGATCTTTATAGAGAAGGACACTCGGTCTTCACGGTGGCAGTATTCCCTGTAAGCCATGTCTACTCCTAAATGTGGGGGGGGGATGTTTTCCAGGTAGTATTCTAGCAGAGGCATGAAGTCCCAAACAGCCATCTCGATGTTAGATAAGCTCCTGCTCTGGTACAACATAAACCAGAGACACCCTCCGACTCTCACACGTGATCTCACTGCATGACAAACACATTTACATGACATTTCCATTTCCTCTTTTGGCCGACAGTCTTATCCAGAGCGACACGAGGGCTTGCCCTGGCTCCACCTCACAAACAACACATATGTGAGACCGGCCAATGTGAGACTGCAAGGTGTCACACGGAGTACAATCACAGAGGATTGACAGCCATTTTGAACTGCTGCAGGGCTTTAACTGTCCCAAACTGACTGACTGTTCAACATGAATACAACAAATGTCCTGAGGAAAAGTGTGTTTGTGTGTGTAGGGGGGAGGGGGGGCTGTTTACCAAAAACAAACACTCCCACCTCACTCTTCCCAACAGGAACCATTTGCTCAAGGTGACAGAGCGAGGCCCTTGTGAACTGGAAAAACCAGGCCCCAGCCATTCGTTTCCTCTTTTGTTTTTAGCTCTGCTGCTGCTGCGCATTACAAAACAGGGCAGCTGAGAGCGGGTCGGTGTCGAGTGGCTTGACTTTGGTGCAAACGCTCTCTTGGTTGTTTTTCTTCTGCCCTGCTCCTTATTTGCTCACTCTCTCGCTCTCTCTCTCTCTCTGCCTGACAACACCCTCTGAGCAAACACACTTGGAAAATGTGCTTGTAGATTTTGCAATCTTGGTTTCACCTCACACAAAGTATTTGATGTTTCAAATCAACCATTATCTGTCTCCTTTGTTGGGGTTCATGAAAGAAAGAGACACACAGGACCAGGGGAAAGGAAAGAAGAGGAGGAGGAGGAGGAGGAGGAGGAGGAGGAGGTGAAACCTAAAATGTCTGCCTGCAGTTGTAAAAGGTGGACAGATAACTCTGAATATTGGTGAGATTTTTTCCTGCTACACACTCACAAAAAGTATCACAAGAAAGCAAGACAGGCAGCGTGACAGTGAGAGAAAGAAAAGGAAATGAAGGACAAAACATAAGGGCGCAATAAAACAAGAACAGGAGAGAGAGGGAGGGAGGGAGGGAGAGAGAGAGAGAGAGAGAGAGAGAGGGAGGGACAGAGAGAGAGAGAGATGATTACGTAGATTGCCTGCCTCACCCCCCTTTCGGCCTTGTTTTTTTCCCCTAGCCTCCTCCTCCTCCATTATTCTCCCAAGAAGCATTGCTTCTCGGCACGAAACAGAATTAACCAGCACAGCCCTCTGCAACACCGCTCCCCCAACGCAGAGGAAATGCTGCGCCCCATTGGAGCAGCTCCAGAGCTCCTGCACCAATAGGAACGCACCGCCGAGGCAGGCGTCAGAGCGACTTGTTTTTAACCCCGTTGTGCAAGACGGCGAGCCACACAACGCACAGCAGCTGCAGCACAGCAGAGGGGACGATACAGAGACGGACGGTAGACGGACCGCTGCTGTATCTGTCCCTGAAATTTAAAAGGAAAGTATCTCACAGGAAAACAATCTACATGATATCAATTCAAAAAAAAAAATAGACTAAGAAAATTTTAATATATAGGTGTGACTACATTTTTAAACAGCTTCAGTTGCTACATGCTAATAAAATACAGCTATAATTCAGAGACAAAATGCATACGATGGATTTTCTGCTTCCATAGAGATGTAGATCCACAACACTGGCTCGGTTGACTTGGTCACATAGGCACAACACACACGAAACCTTATTAACATATCAATAGCTACACCTGCCCTCCATGTAATGATACAGAGTGGCATCAGCATGCAAATGGAAAGCTAAAGGGACAGGGTCCCCCCCCTCCTATTCCTATTCCTCGCAGCAACACCCCCTACTCCCTCTTCTCCAACCGTCTGCAGCGAGACAGAATCCTGTCTTCTTCTTCTGGAAACAGGCCAACATCCTGCTTCACACACACACAAACCAGGGTCTAGATTCAGTACGGCGTATGATCCAGACTCATCACAACACAGCGCTCACAAATTATGTTTTCAAGGGCACGTCGCCTAACAGTCACATTTCTGTGAGTGTGAATGAGAGACTTTATTTCCTTGGTAAACAACAAACTGGGCCAGGCTAACCTCGCATGTCTGCACATTCCTCAGATCCCCAACGTTTCAGAGGCCCATATTGGGAAAGAAGGGTCCATCCTGCAGACAGATCTAGCGCAGTGCTACTCTCGAAAGGCAGCCCTCTTTCGCAAATTGTTGTAACGCAACACCACCAACACATGCATTCACTCCAACACATAATCTGAAGCTGCCTGGAACACCAACATGGCGGGTCAGTTCAAGGCAGAGCAGCAACAAGCAGCCAAACAGTTCATTCTTAGCTTTCCCAGGGTGGCACGTTGAGTTAAGAAGGCAGGCCAGGGTCAGGGGGAGTGCTGGGGGGGGGGGGGGGGGTCATGTTTCCAATGGTTGTGAGAGGCCAGGTTTGCAAGCTGCAGCCCACACAGTCTATTAAAAGATGTGAAACATATTCAGAGAATGTCAGTCGCAACCAATGAAAACAAGGCTCAGCGTGCTTCAATCTGGCTTCCAACAGGCATCCGGATCAATCCGAACACTTGGTGCTGGCTGAAAAAGCCCCAGCAGGGCACAGGTGTAATCTTTGTACTCATGAAGCAAGGTCGACACACACGGCTCAGAAAAACACACGGTTACATGAACCCATAGCAAATCAGGTTATTAGGTAGATTTTTTACCAGGTTTAATTAGATTGTACCTGATTAGTGAGTGCAGTACTTTTAGTGAGCGACCAAGACCAAATATGACTGATTCACCCTGACACCAGATTTATATATTTATAATATCCACTGCTGCCGTTATAGATTATAACTCTTACCGTCTTTAATGCATATTTTTACATTATAATTTACAGTCTTTAATGCACATTTTTTGTAATATGCACATATTATCTGTCACTTTATGTACATATTGTAATATATATCACTGTAAATATAAATCCTACTCACTGTACATACTGTATATAGACATCTTCACATGTACATACTGTACATAATCAACCGCATAAAACCGGAGTCAAATTCCATGTATGTTTATACCTGGAGAAATAAACCTGAGGTAAAACTGATATCAAAGCATTCAATACAATTCCATAAAATATTTTTTGACATAGTAGAAACTAGGGCCGCACAATTAATCAAATATTAAATCGCGATCACAATTTTGGCTTCCCACAATTAAATGAACATGATCACCTGCGATATTGGCATTTAAAAATGTGCGTTCTGCTCATAGAAAACGCTGCAGCATATCAAATCAAGCGCCTCCTAAACTAAACAGCTGATTGAGATGTTTTGGCTTCACTTTCTATACAACCAATGTGTTTATGATCAAATTAAGAGCATAAAATTGTTTATCTAGCTATTATTGTTGCTAATTTTGCTCTTGAAGTGCACCAGATTGAAGCATTTAACTTTAAAATGTAGATTCCTGTATTTTTTCATATTGCAATATATTGCAATATACTGTATATATATATATATATATATATATATATATATATATATATATATATATATATATATATATATATATATATATATATATATATCAGAAAAAAATATTGCAATGTCAGTTTTTCCCAACATTGTGCAGGCCTAGTTTGCACATTAGCAGGATGGAAGTGAAAGCAGAACTCTTCTTTATTTTAATGTCAAAGTGCAATAAAAATATGTTGTCGTTAAAAATCTATGAATAATCCTGATCTCAATATTGATAAAAAAATAATCGTGATTAGCATTTTGGCCATAATCTTGCAGCCCTTGCAGAAAGAGTAATATGTTTAAAATGACATAAGAGCAGCTGAAGTTATGACAGGTCAGACACAAATACCACTGCAGGGAGGTAGTCACACATCCGGTGACACATTAATTGGCCTAAAAAGCTAAATATCGTCCTCCTCTCTCTCTCTCTCTGTGTGTGTTTGCTGTGTCCACAGCTCCGGACTCCGGCTGCAGCACAATGCGAGGAGGCTACGTGGTGCAGCCGACTGGAGCTCAGCTACTCAGGCGGCGGGCAGGGCAGCCATTAGTGCTGGAAAACGCGGGGTCCTATTAAACATAAAACCATAAAACCCCACAGAACACAGATACACGCGGGGAAAGGCGCTGATCTCTCTGTATCACCTGTCAACACAGCTCTCTGTGCGTTTCACTGCCTTCTACACAGTGAACATGACATAGGAAGTCTGGATTCTCTGAAATCAACCCAGTAGAGATGAAGATGAAAATAACTCTCTCTCACAATCACAGAAATGATCCAAATGATCAGAAACACAGCAGCTACAGGCCGTCTAACTTAGTCTAAACTTGAGATTGCTGCATTCCGACTCAACGATGCTTCCAGCCACTCAGTCACACGTTGAAATAAAAAATGGAGGCTAAAAAAGGAAACAAGAGCTCCTCTTCTAAAATACCACTCATTTCTGTAAACCGCCACCGAGGACCGAGGCTGGGGGTTGGGAGGTGGGGGAGGTGAAGAAGAGCAAGTCACCACACACACGCACACGCACACACACACACACACACAGGGGGGAAATAACAGAGAAATCACCACGGAGCTGGATTCACACGCCTGAGTGAAGTTAGGAATGTTGCCAGAGACATAATGCATTAACATGATGTAGCCAGCCATGATGCAGACACCATATTTATACTCAAACTAGTCCAGAAACCCTCTCCAATATGAGCTCATCTCCTCCTGTGCACACAGCTACAGGCTCACAGAGCTGGTGTTGAAGCACTGGTTCACAATAAGGACAGAATGCAGTGGAAAGCATCCAGAGTTAGCTTGCAGGCTGGTGTAGCATGTGTTGCTGTAGCTGCTCTGCTCACCATCACAGCAGCTGGCTGAGCAGCTAGCAGGAGGCGCACATACAAATCATCAAATTACAACTTGTGTCGTTGATAACTTTAAAATAATTCGACAGTTTTGATTTCCCAGAACAACATTTAACACGTTGCTGTGAAAAGAACAACACCAGAACACAATGTTTAGGTTCTAACAGAACACGTTAGTATATTACCTTTTACCGAGGTCTGGTTCTCTACTTCCTTCAGCTGGATGCAGAGTTTAACCTTATGCTACTCTCAAATCAACCAGATAACTGTGAACCAGACGTGGATATAGTGAACACAGAGTCTGTAACGAGCTGCTGGGTTGTTGTGACTGAGCATGGGGGGGGATGTTGAGCCTCTGCGGAAACACATCATCCAAACTATCTCAACAAACCAACATGTTGGTATTTATACATGCAAACTACACTAATGTGCTTCAAGAGCTCAGGACGGAACAGAATACACCTAATGGCGTTATAGTGGAGTGAGACTGCTTTAATCCTGGTAGAGAAAACTGATTTAAACTGAGATCAACGAGTCAGACTCTGGAGAACTTGGTGTTGGAGCTTTGAGGACATGGTGGTGAGGTAATGTTGAGCTTTTATACAACCAGTGATGAGCTGGATCACCAGAATAACAAACACGAAAACAACACGAGGAGATGATCAAAACGTCCTGGAAGATCAGTCCAGACACAGCCAGCAGCAGGGTTATACCCAGCAGGGTTATAAGCAGCCAGTAAAGACTCTTTGACTCTTAAAGTGGACAGAGAGTCAACTTGTTCTAATGACTGGAGGCTAGGTCGTTAGCACCGTTAGCTTGGTGTCTGTGTGTTTGGTTGAGTGAAACATGATAATAACGTGTTAGTTACATTAATGTTAACAGTTCCTGACATGAATAGATGTTATGAACACAGGTACTCACCTAAAGAGGCATTCCTAACGTGAATAACCGAGTTTAAAGGAGGTTAAAGGATGTGGAGGGTGAGCAGCGGGTCCTCACAGGATCCCCACATCAAACCACCAGACCAGCAGGCCCGGACAGAAGCCTCGGACTCTCCTGAATCCTCTGCCCGCAGAGGGAGCTCCCTCTCCCGGGGAAGGAAACAAACTCCTCAGGCTCTCCCAGGCAGAGGCGGACAGTGAAACCCGGTCCAGTCCCGGTGCTCTGCCTCCATTCACCGGCTGCTATACATCCACGGCACGGCGGGTACATCCATGTGTGTGTGTTTATACTGCTGTGTGTGTGTGGTGTACAGGGTTCTGGTTCTGGTTCCTTTACACCAGAGAGAGAGAGAGCCGCTCTGGTTCTGGTTCTGTGTCGGCTGCTTCACACCAGAGAGCCGCCCATCCCCCTCCTGTCTCCTACCTCCTAGCTCCTAGCTCCTATCTCCTAGCTCCTATCTCCTGTCTCCTGTCTCCTCACCGGCAGCCACCGCGGGGCTCAGCCAAACTGACACACAACCACGCTGCGGGGTTTCCCCGGCGACAGTGCAGGGGCTCTCTCCTTGGGCGGCCCTTTACTGCGATGTCCCGCCCCCTCGTCGCTGATTGGACAGCGATCTGCCAATCATGTGACACACGAGTTATACGTGCACGCTTTTTTATTTTTTTAATTTTATTAAACAAATTCAAATTTACAAACAGCATGGCTCATAGATCATTGCATTCGAGTAAAAGGACAAGGTGCATGCAGAACAAAAACAAATAAAATATGTAAAATTATACATGAAAATAATAATAATAAATTAAATTAAGGGCTGTAGGGCTGTACCTGTAATTCATATTCTTCTGTTATGCTATGAAGTTTCAATGCATTTTTGTTTTTCATGACTTTAAGGGCTTTTAGAGAGAAAGTGAGAGAAGAAAGTTGAGAGAAGTTTCCCAGATGAGAAACTTTAGTGAAAAGCCAGTCATGTATCTGAAGCCTTAAAGCTACAGAATACAGACAATGACAAGATAAGTGATCAGTAGTTTCAGTATCATCACAAAATACACAGTTATTGGTTTCAATTCCAAATCGTTGCCGCCAATAATCACTGGATGGATGGTGATACACTCCGTTTAATATTTTAAAATGTATTTCTTTTGCCTTGGGAGTTATGGGGGATTTTAGATATCTAGTTGGTAACATGTGAATAGTTTCTTTCTGATAGATTTGTAAAATTGAGTTTCTGTAAGATACTACAGGGTATGAGATGTGATTAAACATATTTCTAATTGTTTTGTTTGGGATTTTGATTTCACTAAAGTCATAAAGTCACAGCCAGCCACGAGAGCTTGTGAGCTATACGTGCACGTCTTTGGTTAAATCACAGCGTTGGGTTTTAACTACGTCATGAGGGGGCGGGCTCTGCTGTGAGGAGGAGAGCGAGACATTCAGCTCCATTAAGAGCTGTGTGTGTGTGGCGGGAGGAGGAGAGCGGGAGAGGGAGAGGCTGATACCGGGGAGAACCTGACACCCAGCACAGCATCTGGACCTGAAAAGTCCCGGGAAACGCTCGTTTATTAAAGTCAAATGCCATGGAATTGATTTTAATTCGTTAGTGGGATTAATGCTGTTCACTTGAGGGTTATATTCATCTATTTAACGAGGAAGGAGCTCTCATTACATAGCGGTAGCTGCACGGGGTCTCTGGGGCGCAGTTCCAGGGGCAGCAGAGGCTGGGTCAGCCCACTGGGTCAGCTCCATGGGGGGGTCAGAGCTCCACCTACCGGCCCGTCAGCTCCACCTACCGATCCGTCAGATCAGTGGTGTCGCTCCGGTAGCGTCTGGTGAGGGGTTGGACCCGGTTGGACGGGGACATTGACCAGTGGGTGCTCCCGGGTTGCGTCTACTTATTACTGGTCCCTCCTACTGCTGTTAGTCTATTCCCACTGATCCCCCCTTTAACCCTCAATGGTTTAACCCGACACTATACCTCCACCAGCAGCTGGTCAATAAAACTATTCCTGGGATCTGTATATTTGAGGAACGGCCGAACAGAACTTTCGCTGTGATGTTTTAGTATTTACATAAAGAAGAATAGAGACGCAGCTCTAGTTTCTAGTTATTTTACTGGTTTATCCGCATCACACTGGATTATAAAACAAAACGGAAACGTTATTCTCAACAGATATAAAGTAAAAGAACATTTATAAACAAATAGTCATAAATGACGCGATGGTTTCCTGTCCTGTCACGTGACTCAGAGGGACGACTGTGATTGGCTGCGGTGATAAATGCTGACGTCATTTGTTGCTTTGGTGTGACGAGCGACCGGATCAGACATTTATTAATTATATTTTAATTCTCTTGAAGTTCCACTTTCACAAGTGTAAATTTACCAAAAAGCCTTTCTTTGTATCTATGAAAGAAATGGAATTATATCTGTCAACAATTTCTGCCTCACAAAACAAAAAAGCAATGAAAACAATGAATGTATGCAATCTTTAATGTTTTTAAGTGAACTTATTATCATACGCTCACGTTTTTATTATTTACTTTGTTGGTTTTGTTTCATTTCTGTTGACCCTTTCTGTTTGTCACAGCTCTTTGTTTATGTTTTTGCTATGCTTCTTCTGTATGTAAATGTTTTTAATGTTTTCTGCTGTAACTGTGTATACTGGCGTTTTGAAATAATAATAAAAGAAATTAAAAAAAAGACCAGATCAGACATCAGAATAATAACATGCTTCCATCATTCCTTCATGTCACTGATTTAAGACTCTGAGCTTCATAGATCAGAACCAGCACACGCTGTTCTGATTGATCCAGCAGCATATAGAAACACATGAGGTGAACAGGCCGACCACAGCAGTGATGCGGGTGTTATAACCCTACCGGCTCCATGTTGTTGCACTACATAGGCTGTAACTTTAAATAATAAACATGTAACGTGCTTCACCTTACTTATAATTTCACCAGTATATACAAACATGTGTTTTATGAGTTCTCTTAGAATAATGTGAAGTATCCGCCTCCCTTTAGAACCACCACAATAAATAACGCTTAACAACTGAAGGTCGGTTTCCTCGGTTCCCAGCCGGACTCTGATGGTGGACTCTGATGGTGGACTCTGATGGTGGACTCTGATGTTGGACTCTCATGGTGGACTCTGATGTTGGACTCTGATGTTGGACTCTGATGGTGGACTCTGATGGTGGACTCTGATGTTGGACTCTGATGGTGGACTCTCATGGTGGACTCTGATGTTGGACTCTGATGTTGGACTCTGATGGTGGACTTTGATGGTGGACTCTGATGGTGGACTCTGATGTTGGACTCTGATGGTGGACTCTGATGGTGGACTCTGATGTTGGACTCTGATGTTGGACTCTGATGGTGGACTCTGATGTTGGACTCTGATGGTGGACTCTGATGGTGGACTCTGATGGTGGACTCTGATGTTGGACTCTGATGTTGGACTCTGATGGTGGACTCTGATGTTGGACTCTGATGGTGGACTCTGATGGTGGACTCTGATGTTGGACTCTGATGGTGGACTCTGATGTTGGACTCTGATGGTGGACTCTGATGGTGGACTCTGATGTTGGACTCTGATGTTGGACTCTGATGGTGGACTCTGATGGTGGACTCTGATGGTGGACTCTGATGGTGGACTCTGATGGTGGACTCTGATGGTGGACTCTCCTGGTAGGCCGTGGCCATGTTTCTCAATACTGTTGCTGTGGTGAAAACATCAGTGTCACATCCGTCAGGTCCAGACCAGGCACTGCAACATGTCTGAGCTCACCCCCCCCATGCTGCCTCAGCCTCAGCCTCAGCCTCAGCCTCAGCCTCAGCCTCAGCTCCAGCCTCAGCTCCAGCTCATCTCTCATTAACATCCTCTGTTTGTTCTGTGAGCTAACAAATGAAACACCATTCATTCCCACATGCTTGTAATCTGGAGGCATTTTAATGGTCTCCATAGTCTTGAAGCACTCACACAAATGACTGTATAGAACATAGGAGGTATCAAAGTGTGGACATGTTACTAAAATTGACAGAACTTTGGGATTCTTCAAAATGTACATTTCATATTGCATGCATGCCGCTGCCTTTTTTATTTTTAAAGATTTCCGTTACAAATAAAATCTTTGACATTAAGCTAAGAGTCGTGGGAGTGGCAGCTCATGCCAACAGATATTGGTTAGTGAGACACACAACAGCTCACACATCATTCTGTGTGTATTAAGATTATTAGTGTGCGAGACTGTTCACCAGAAGTCCGTAATAACTGTCGTACACACACGTTGTGTCAGGCTGTAAATTAACTTCATTAGTGTAAACTCTCCTCCGCAGGCAGTCAGAGTGCATACCGTCAGGCCCAGCAGACCTTCACTACACCACATTTTGGCTCCACACAACTTCTCACCCTTCAAATTCTAACAATAAATCTAGAAATTATAATTTTCTCCCTTTTGCACAAAGAAAAAAAACCAAAACAATATAACAAAGTCCAGTAACTGTGCATACTGTTTAGGATGGCACACCACAGATTATACAGTATATGGCCCCCAACAGGCATATGTATACAAAATATAGCCATTTATCAATAATGAGTAATGTTATTGATTCTAAAGGAGAGGGATCTTTGGGAGAATAGTTGCATACAGACACATTTAAACGTCAAAAATGAGTGTTCACAATATTATCAGTTAATAACCCTTCACTCAGGAGTAGTGAATCCAACGAGGGAATACTACATCTGCTATGGGTATAATTATAATTACATTATGTATTAGCCTACAGTACACTGCCCCTTGAATAAGCATAACTACAATATTGGTCAACCACCAGAAATACTTGATTTTACTTTGCCATATCAGAAACTGGACAACAGACTAGACGTGTGTGTAAACTGATGAAGTAATCTTAAGACTCTAAGTAGGCGGCCTGTTTGAAAAAGAGAAAGGTCACCAGAAAAAGAAAATTAAACTGCCTTCTCCTCACTCCTCTGTGAACAACCGGTCTCCCCCCCTCCTGCTCTCCTAACGGCCGACTAAGCGGCTCAGACAAAGAATGAAAGGGAAACAAATGGCTGAGGGTGTTTGTTTTCTGGTGTTGGGACATGTCTTGTTTTCCTTTGCTCTTTAGGTCTTTTTTTAAAGGTTGTTACACGCTTGCATGCCAAGACTCTCCCCGCCGCTGGGAAATGCTGCCCTCTGCTGGATGCACTGTGGCACTGCAGAGCAATGCCTCCCCCCCACAGTGGGGTTGAGCCCCTCAGAGCAGCTTCAGACTCCCGGTGACGTTGTTCACCATCTCCTCCTCGCCCATGATGGCCAGGACGGTGCGGGACCCGGACTCCAACTGCCAAACACAAGACGGGTTAGTTTCAAAGAACTGGGCAGCACCGACGACATCTAATCATGTTTTAACCAAATATATTAGTACCAATATTTAGACAATAGCTATGGGTGCCTCCAAAAGACATTTACACACAAGATAACTGTGTTCTCCTCACCTGGGTGAGTCCAGCATCCTGGACCAGGTACGTGGGCAGGCTGAGGCTCATGGCCAGGGCCTGCAGCTCCAGTAGATGAGCCACGTTGGTGCCCTGGACCACCACCTTCTTGGCTCTGTATCAACAACATGCACATTGATTTTCCATCAATAATATTCATTAGAAATTTACTTAATTATTCAACAATTGGTGCCTTCAAATGAAACTCGTGAGTGAGAAACTCGCTGCTAAGCAACGGCAATATTAACGTTACTGTCGGCGTCTAGAAGCCACAGAGGCTAACAGTTTAGCGAGCTAGCAAGGAGGTAACATAATGCAGGAAATGCAAAGACATAATGACAGAGGAAGAAGGTGAGGCCGTTGGGAATATCAACATTTTAACTTCCATGGCCTCCGCCATTTCTGACAACATCAACAAACACGTCAGAACTCGTGAACTCGGAGCTTTTAGAAACTTTCACAGGGACATTTCATACGGACTCTTCTGGTGAACACGACCCCATTTGAAGGCACCAAGTATTATAAATGCTGACAAAAGAAGTATAGAACTAAATAAAACCTCCGTCGTCAACAATGTCAGCAACGAAACACTCGACTGAACTCCTGACAATGTGCTACTATAAAGCATAAAGTTGGTGGTTTGCGGGTCGGGTCGGATTCGGGTGGTTGAGTAACGCATACTTTTACATGTTGGGTGGCTGATTGTCTCTCATAACGGACGGTGGGTCCGACTGAACCGCATCATTAATGCACGCCATCAGGAGCAAAGCTGCATTCTTAATCGTTCACCGTGTTTTTCATCAGGATAAGATGAAATTTGATGTGAAATAAGTCTGACTAAAATGACAGAAATGTTCAATATAATCTGATGACTAAACAGGACTAAGATTAATAAAATAACACCTGACAAAATTGTGAGAGAAAACATTTTGACTAAAATCGAATGACTTCGGTGAGTAAAACGCTTTGAGTTGTTGTCGACTAAAACTATGAAGGATAAAAAGATTAAAATGTGACTAAAACTAATCAGCGTTTTTGTTTTAAGACTAAATCTAAAATAGCTGCCAAAATTAACACTGGCTTATTCCTCCTGATGCAAATCCAAATAATGCACGACAGGAATGCACTACTGTTTATCTTATGAAGCACAAAGGGACTACAATTGCATCTGGTTGTGCAACCCTGTGTTGTACAATGATGAATGGTCTTTTAAGAAAATATGAAATGTAAAAGATATCTGCACTACAGAGCTCTGCACGAGAGTAAAAGTTGACGTAATGGCATCGTTACGGCTTTTTAAGACTATAACTGTTAATCATTTTCCTTGCAACTCTTATGCTTTGCTTTAATTATTTCTTGTGAAATATATTGTCCCTAAAAGTGAATTAACACAGATTTACATAATCTCAAAATGTGCACATATTCAGTGTGAACCAGTTTGCCGATGAACTGAGATCATCACAAAGTTAGTGGTTGTTTAAACTGAAGATACAGAACCGATGCATGTCTTCTCTCCCATCACACTGTGCAGGCCTTACCCACTGTGGTCCCACTTCCAGGCCATCTCCCTCCAGCTGTTCTTCTCCTGTAGAGCCTGGTACAAACCCACAGCAGCGTGACCAACCTGAGCCGCCACCTGCACAAACACACAGCGCTCAATTCACTCCTACACCGGAATCTGTCAGCCGCACTGAAAATGGTCCTAAATGTGCCGTTTCTGACCACATTCAAATAAAAAAACATTTCATCGTTTTCTATTAGAATAAACAACTCAACCTAAAAATAAGATTTGCATGAAATAACTACAATTACTGCTTCAGTGCAACTGATATGAGCATAAACTTCTCCCACTCAGAGCACCTGGTTGGTATTAATCATCGGAGGAACATGGAATAGACTAATAGACTAATGCAAGTTAAAGACGGGCTTTCAGAAATAGCATCTTTACGTCACTGTGAAACCAAATAGGAGAGATTAAATAAGAGCTGGCTTGGCTAAAAGGCCTTCCTTTATCTTTCATCAGTGGAGCCATTGTTAAATATGAGGACACTTTCTTAAGGATGGATCGTGTCTTTAAACACACAGTCCACACTGGCACCGCTGGACTAACCTTTCCAACCCCCATGGCGAGGTCCATGTTCACCACAAACACCATCTTGAACATGAGGTCATCGTCTCCCTCCTCCTGAGGATCAGAGCAGACAAAGACAGACACTGAGATTTGGCTTTGGACAAACTCCACGAGGTCTAAAGTACCAAGGTGTACCTGTGGGGACTAAGGCTAGCTTATGGGCACCTCATTCTCCAGCTTGTTGAAGTAGTACATTGCCGCCTCCTCGGCAGACACGTTCCGAGTGTGAAGAAGTGCCTGAAGAGATGACAAACAAGGACAAATGTCAGCTAGAGCTGCAACCATTAATCAATTAGTTGTCAAATATTAAATGAATCGCCAAATATTCTGATAACCGGTTTGAGTCATTTTTTAAGGAAAAAAAGTAAATAATTCTGATTGCAGCTTCTTAGATGTGAATATTTCTTTCCTCTGTGACAGTAAACTGAATATCTTTGAGTTGTGGACAAAACAAGACACTAGAGGACGTCGTCTTGGGCTTTGGGAAACATTGATCCACATTTTATAGACCAAAGAACTAATCGATTAATCAAGAAAAGAATTGACTGATAAATCAACAATGAAAATAATCGTCTCAGTTGGGTTTTTACGTCAGTTTGCGCCACGCGGCCTCTCGCCTGTTTACAGCCAGCTCTCTGTGCGTTGAACACAAACCAACTAGCCAACAGTCTGCAGAGATGCTGCCCAAAAGAAAAGAAGGAGAAACACACCTAGTGCGCTTGTTGGATCCTGTTGGGTCTCTAAACTATGGTGTACGGTCTCAGACCTGCTCTATATATAAAGCGTCTCCAGATAACTTACTATGCTATACTATTACTATACTAATAACTGTTGTGATTTGACGCTATACAAAAATAAATTGAATTGAATTGAATTGAACCTCCTGTTAAACATTATGAAAGACTTGGGAGTATGCACGGCTGCATGTAAACGGGAATATTAGTGGAATATTCATTTTCATTAGCCATGTTAACAGCTTAGTAGGAATATTGTCTTTCTCGGGTTAAGAGCAAAAAACTGAATATTTTGTGCATGTAAACGTCGTCACTGAAGGTCAGCAATAAGGTCATTCACAACCTAATAAACAAGTACCATCGTCACTCATAGAAAGTGTAACTAGCACAATGAATGAGTAGCTACCTTCCAGGGAGCTACAGTGATATTAGAGACAGTGTTGGTGCCATACGGGGAAAAACAGTGTGCCAATAAATGAGGTTTAAATGATGAAATCTAGCTGACATGAGGGACCCACGTTTATATTAGTATTATTTACCATCAGGTCAGCTGTACCACAGCTTTCAGGAAAATGCAACCTTCCATAATTATAACTGAATGCTGATGTAAATGTGGCCTTAACGCTGAGTGTACCGTCCCACCTGTTTGGCTGCCTCCTCTGGGATGTCCAGCTCTCTGAGCTGCTGCAGAAAGACAGGGTTGACATCCTGAGAGCCGGAGTCTGGGCCTGACTGCTCTGATGGCTCCATTCTGGACTGGAATAAAGAAAAACAACAATAGCACTGAACGCTCTGCTGCTCGGCACTAAAACCCCCCACAGGAAACAGGATACCAACAGGACATTAACACGGTACCGTGGGCCTTTCTCACAGGAGACATCTTGACTTGTCACAGCAGGAAAAGCTCAGGAGTAAACAATGAAATGTACGGTGGCTGCATCCGGTGTTACGTTGAAGTCTGTTCACCGTTGAATAGTGCAGCAGTAGATAGAGCTGGGTTAAGGGTTGGTTCAGGTGTAGGTTCAGGTGTAGGTAGGGGAACACAGATAGAAGGGAAACAGAACTCAACACAACACCGGCACCCTGTCACCCTGTCACCCCTTCACCCTGTCACCCGTTCACCCTGTCACCCGGTCATCCTGTCACCCTGTCACCCGTTCACCCTGTCACCCGGTCATCCTGTCACCCTGTCACCCGTTCACCCTGTCACCCGGTCATCCTGTCACCCGGTCATCCTGTCACCCGTTCACCCTGTCATCCTGTCATCCTGTCACCCTGTCACCCTGTCACCCGGTCACCATCACTGGGACACTCCATCACAACAGATCCACCGCTGGTGCTTCTCCTCCTATATGACATGTCAACATGTCTGCAGTGAAAAAGACTCATTATCAACAGATTTGACCATCTTAGACTAAAAATGACAAATCTACCTCAGGTCCACTATTGACATTTATTATACCTTTATTATACCTGTATTATACCTGTATTATAGCTGTATTATACCTTTATTATAGCTGTATTATAGCTGTATTATAGCTGTATTATACCTGTATTATAGCTGTATTATACCTGTATTATAGCTGTATTATACCTTTATTATAGCTGTATTATAGCTGTATTATACCTGTATTATAGCTGTATTATACCTTTATTATAGCTGTATTATACCTGTATTATAGCTGTATTATAGCTGTATTATACCTGTATTATAGCTGTATTATACCTTTATTATAGCTGTATTATACCTTTATTATACCTTTATTATACCTTTATTATAGCTGTATTATACCTGTATTATAGCTGTATTATAGCTGTATTATACCTGTATTATACCTGTATTATAGCTGTATTATACCTGTATTATACCTGTATTATACCTGTATTATACCTGTATTATAGCTGTATTATAGCTGTATTATACCTGTATTATAGCTGTATTATACCTGTATTATAGCTGTATTATAGCTGTATTATAGCTGTATTATACCTGTATTATACCTGTATTATAGCTGTATTATAGCTGTATTATACCTGTATTATAGCTGTATTATAGCTGTATTATACCTGTATTATACCTGTATTATAGCTGTATTATAGCTGTATTATACCTGTATTATAGCTGTATTATACCTGTATTATACCTGTATTATAGCTGTATTATACCTGTATTATAGCTGTATTATACCTGTATTATACCTGTATTATACCTGTATTATAGCTGTATTATAGCTGTATTATACCTGTATTATAGCTGTATTATACCTGTATTATAGCTGTATTATACCTGTATTATACCTGTATTATACCTGTATTATAGCTGTATTATAGCTGTATTATAGCTGTATTATACCTGTATTATACCTGTATTATAGCTGTATTATAGCTGTATTATACCTGTATTATACCTGTATTATACCTGTATTATAGCTGTATTATAGCTGTATTATAGCTGTATTATACCTGTATTATACCTGTATTATAGCTGTATTATACCTGTATTATACCTGTATTATAGCTGTATTATAGCTGTATTATAGCTGTATTATACCTGTATTATACCTGTATTATAGCTGTATTATAGCTGTATTATACCTGTATTATACCTGTATTATAGCTGTATTATAGCTGTATTATACCTGTATTATAGCTGTATTATACCTGTATTATAGCTGTATTATACCTGTATTATAGCTGTATTATAGCTGTATTATACCTGTATTATACCTGTATTATACCTGTATTATAGCTGTATTATAGCTGTATTATACCTGTATTATAGCTGTATTATAGCTGTATTATAGCTGTATTATAGCTGTATTATACCTGTATTATAGCTGTATTATACCTGTATTATAGCTGTATTATAGCTGTATTATACCTGTATTATACCTGTATTATAGCTGTATTATAGCTGTATTATAGCTGTATTATACCTGTATTATACCTGTATTATAGCTGTATTATAGCTGTATTATAGCTGTATTATACCTGTATTATACCTGTATTATAGCTGTATTATAGCTGTATTATAGCTGTATTATACCTGTATTATACCTGTATTATACCTGTATTATAGCTGTATTATAGCTGTATTATACCTGTATTATACCTGTATTATAGCTGTATTATAGCTGTATTATAGCTGTATTATAGCTGTATTATACCTGTATTATAGCTGTATTATAGCTGTATTATAGCTGTATTATAGCTGTATTATAGCTGTATTATACCTGTATTATAGCTGTATTATAGCTGTATTATAGCTGTATTATAGCTGTATTATAGCTGTATTATACCTGTATTATAGCAGTGGCTGTGTGCAGTGTAGAGAGCACTTTGAATCACATTCAGACTCATTTCTCAGGCTTATGAAACAGCTCCAGTAGTCTGCAGGTCTCTGAATGGATGTGTACATCATGCATATCACAGAGAGGGATGGAGGGATGGATGGATGGAGGGATGGAGGGATGGAGGGATGGAGGGATGGAGGGATGGAGGGATGGATCCCTCTCTGTGATGAGGGAACATTAGAATAATAAAGCTGCAGCTCTGGAACAGGTTATTTAGAGCTGGTTTCCCTCTGAAGGGTTCTACTGATGAACTGATGAGTTGTGACCTGATGAACTGATCCAGGTTCATCATGTTGATCTTCAGAGCCTTCAGAGCATCAACATGAATGAAGTGTGATGATAGATAAACACAACACTGGAAGAAGCAGTGAGCTAACATGCTGTCAGCAGCAGCTAGCCGTTAGCTCGTGCATGCTAACGCTAGCTGCTACACTCCATTCAAACAAAGCAGCTAGCTAGCGTTAGCATTAGCAGCTAGCGTTAGCATTAGCAGCTAGCGTTAGCATTAGCAGCCTTTACATTACTGACATATCTCCCGGGATGAGGATCACATCTCACTAACACGCTGAACCTGACTGTTTTAATAACATTAAACTAACGTTTAGACAACCTTCCTCTGCTCTACAGCACAAACACAGCTAGCGTTAGCGTTAGCATCAGCAGCTCCAGACAGTTACCTGTTCTTTACCTGGTGTTTACCTGGTGTTTACCTGGTGTTTACCTGTTCTGTGCAGCGAGCTCAGCAGCAACAACGACGGTGATCTCCTCTCTGCTTCTGGACTCTTACTGTTCTCCTGCGACGGAACCAGTTTCTGTTTGAATGTGAAACATTCAGTGAGATTCAGTCTGCAGCGTTACTCCATCACACCCAGCAGCTAGAGTCAGGAGGAGGAGGATGCTGCTGTTACTACAGTTACTGTTACTGCAGCGTTACTCCATCACACCCAGCAGCTAGAGTCAGGAGGAGGAGGATGCTGCTGTTACTACAGTTACTGTTACTGCAGCGTTACTCCATCACACCCAGCAGCTAGAGTCAGGAGGAGGAGGATGCTGCTGTTACTACAGTTACTGTTACTGCAGCGTTACTCCATCACACCCAGCAGCTAGAGTCAGGAGGAGGAGGATGCTGCTGTTACTACAGTTACTGTTACTGCAGCGTTACTCCATCACACCCAGCAGCTAGAGTCAGGAGGAGGAGGATGCTGCTGTTACTACAGTTACTGTTACTGCAGCGTTACTCCATCACACCCAGCAGCTAGAGTCAGGAGGAGGAGGATGCTGCTGTTACTACAGTTACTGTTACTGCAGCGTTACTCCATCACACCCAGCAGCTAGAGTCAGGAGGAGGAGGATGCTGCTGTTACTACAGTTACTGTTACTGCAGCGTTACTCCATCACACCCAGCAGCTAGAGTCAGGAGGAGGAGGATGCTGCTGTTACTACAGTTACTGTTACTGCAGCGTTACTCCATCACACCCAGCAGCTAGAGTCAGGAGGAGGAGGATGCTGCTGTTACTACAGTTACTGTTACTGCAGCGTTACTCCATCACACCCAGCAGCTAGAGTCAGGAGGAGGAGGATGCTGCTGTTACTACAGTTACTGTTACTGCAGCGTTACTCCATCACACCCAGCAGCTAGAGTCAGGAGGAGGAGGATGCTGCTGTTACTACAGTTACTGTTACTGCAGCGTTACTCCATCACACCCAGCAGCTAGAGTCAGGAGGAGGAGGATGCTGCTGTTACTACAGTTACTGTTACTGCAGCGTTACTCCATCACACCCAGCAGCTAGAGTCAGGAGGAGGAGGATGCTGCTGCTGCTGCTGCTGCTGCTGTTACTGTTACTGCAGCTGCAACGTTACTCCATCACACCCAGCAGCTAGAGTCAGGAGGAGGAGGATGCTGCTGCTGCTCTGCTGTTACTGTTACTGCAGCTGCAACATTACTCCATCACACCCAGCAGCTAGAGTCAGGAGGAGGAGGATGCTGCTGCTGCTGCTACTACTGTTACTGTTACTGCAGCTGCAACGTTACTCCATCACACCCAGCAGGTTGAGTCAGGAGGAGGATGCTGTTACTGCTGCTGCTGCTGCTGCTGCTGTTACTGCTGTTACTGTTACTGCAGCTGCAACGTTACTCCATCACACCCAGCAGGTTGAGTCAGGAGGAGGATGCTGCTGATGCTGTTACTGCTGCTGATGCTGTTACTGTTACTGCTGCTGCTGCTGTTACTGCTGCGGTTACTGTTACTGCTGCTGCTGTTACTGATGCTGTTGTTGCTGTTACTGCTGCTGCTGCTGATGCTGCTGCGGTTACTGTTACTGCTGCTGCTGTTACTGATGCTGTTGTTGCTGTTACTGCTGCTGCTGATGCTGATGCTGCTGCTGTTACTGTTACTGCTGCTCTGCTGTTACTGCTGCTGCTGTTACTGTTACTGATGCTGTTACTGCTGCTGCTGCTGCTGATGATGATGCTGCTGCTGTTACTGTTACTGCTGCTGCTGCTGCTGCTGTTACTGTTACTGCTGCTGCTGTTACTGATGCTGTTGTTACTGTTGCTGCTGCTGCTGCTGCTGCTGTTGCTGTTACTGTTACTGTTACTGCTGCTGCTGCTGCTGTTACTGATGCTGTTGTTACTGCTGCTGCTGCTGCTGCTCTGCTGTTACTGCTGCTGCTGTTACTGTTACTGATGCTGTTACTGCTGCTGCTGCTGCTGCTGTTACTGTTACTGCTGCTGCTGTTACTGCTGCTGCTGCTGCTGATGATGCTGCTGATGATACTGTTACTGCTGTTACTGATGCAGATAATCTGCTGCTGCTGCTCTGCTGCTGCTGCTGCTGGTGTTACAGCTAATCTGGTGATGTTACAGGATGCTGCTGCTGCTGGTGTTACAGATAATCTGGTGATGTTACAGGATGCTGCTGGTGTTACAGATAATATGTTGATGTTACAGGATGCTGCTGCTGGTGTTACAGATAATCTGGTGATGTTACAGGATGCTGCTGCTGCTGGTGTTACAGATAATCTGGTGATGTTACAGGATGCTGCTGGTGTTACAGATAATATGTTGATGTTACAGGATGCTGCTGCTGGTGTTACAGATAATCTGGTGATGTTACAGGATGCTGCTGCTGCTGGTGTTACAGATAATCTGGTGATGCTACAGGATGCTGCTGGTGTTACAGATAATATGTTGATGTTACAGGATGCTGCTGCTGGTGTTACAGATAATCTGGTGATGTTACAGGATGCTGCTGCTGCTGGTGTTACAGATAATCTGGTGATGTTACAGGATGCTGGTGCTGGTGTTACAGATAATCTGGTGATGTTACAGGATGCTGCTGCTGGTGTTACAGATAATCTGGTGATGTTACAGGATGCTGCTGCTGGTGTTACAGATAATCTGGTGATGCTACAGGATGCTGGTGCTGGTGTTTTCTAAACCGAATTGGGAGGTCTGGGGGTCCGTCCCCCAGAAAACATAGAGTTTCAGAGACTTTGTTTCCTGCATTCTGGAGACTTTAAAAGAGTGAAAATAACAAAATAATAACTTCACTGCAACTGCATTTTATGTTAAACTTTTAATTTGACCTTTAACTCCCAGGAAAGAAAACTGAATAATCGGCCCCTCTGATGTGAACTTGAATGTTGTAAAAGGGTCAGACTGTTGGATGTGTGGAGGGAGGGAGGTCCAGAGCCTGTGTTGGTGTAAACTGGCAGCCTTTCTAATGTTGCTGATCACATCGTTTTGCAAGTAGTTGCAACTTTCAACTCATCTTGTCATGAATCTTTGGTGAAAAGTTCAAACGCCCCCCAAGAACACCTCAACACCCCCCTTACAAAAACACTGATGACTGCTGCGGGTTTTCAGGCTGATGACGACCTAAAATGGTGGACACATTTGAGCTTCAGATGTCCTACAGAACCTCTGTCTTTCCTTGAATCTAAACTTGTTAATACAATATATTGTACTACCCAAGTGATGCTGTACAGGTCTTCACCAGGGAGGTTTTATAGAGGAAACGTGATGACAAAAAAAACTCACACCTGTGTCTTTAATTATTAGGGTGTCTTTAGGGTGTCTGGGTAGTGTGTAGATCTTGGTTGTGTGTAGATCTTGGTTGTGTGTAGGTCTTGGTAGTGTGTAGGTCTTGGTTGTGTGTAGGTCTTGGTAGTGTGTAGGTCTTGGTTGTGTGTAGGTCTTGGTAGTGTGTAGGTCTTGGTAGTGTGTAGGTCTTGGTAGTGTGTAGATCTTGGTTGTGTGTAGGTCTTGGTAGTGTGTAGGTCTTTGTAGTGTGTAGGTCTTTGTAGTGTGTAGTTCTTGGTAGTGTGTAGGTCTTGGTAGTGTGTAGTTCTTGGTTGTGTGTAGGTCTTTGTAGTGTGTAGTTCTTGGTAGTGTGTAGGTCTTGGTAGTGTGTAGGTCTTGGTAGTGTGTAGGTCTTGGTTGACCCTCACCTTTTACCATCTTAGGTTTATGGTATTTCGCATTCTTCCTGTTTCTGATCCTGGAATGAATGAAAGGTCACTATCCATCATTTTTGACACGTTTTGTTATGTTTATCTCTCTCAGCACGTTTTTAAAAACAACGGCAGTGCTGAACATGTACGTGATGACAATGAATACAAAGCAAGCAACAATAAGAACAGAGTAAAAACAATAATGTCACTCGGAGAGCGCAGACCTCCGCCAAGGTGCGTGACTTTAAAAAGCAGATCCCAGCTCCCAGCCGGCGGTACCGTGAGGCGGTCGGCTTGTTATTAACACGGTGTGTTTCCGTGTAACGTATCGGCGGAAGCCTCTCTCATTCAGCAGCCTTGTTATGTCTGTATAACGTTACACTACGTTGTCTCTCATCCTGTCAGCTACCGCTTTGTTCTTCCTCACCACGCATGGCCAGCAGCTCCCGTCGCACCTCGGAGTCTCGCCACACATCCACACACGTATCTCTCTGCTTTCAGAAGGAAGAAGAAGGCTGGGTCATGCTTCATCAACGCATCATCAGTTACACTGTGCATGTGTTATACCCTGTGGTCTTAATGCTCAGGCTCATCGGAATTCTTAAAAAAAAATCCTGAATCCAGATCATGATCCGGATCGCCGCCAAAATCAAAAGGATTGTTCATTGTGCCACATCCCACCCCTCCAAAATATTTCATTCAAATCCATCGCAAACTTTTGGAGTAATCCTGTTAACAGACAAACAGACAAACCAACGCCGTTGAAAACATAACCTCGGGCCTTGAAGGAGGTAATAATGTGCACATAATAACGGTAAAGGAGTTGCAGCACAACAGAAAATAAACTTAATGAAACGCCAGCAAAAAGAGGATCAGCAGCGACTTCAATTATTCTGTTTGTCTGAACTGTTGATATGAAAGGTTAGCTGTTCCAGAGGTTAGCGGCGGAGGACTAAATTTAGATATGATTTCACTTGCATCTTGCACATCAGAATCTGATTCTAGCTAGCGCTAGCTTCTGATCCCACTCCGTGCTCAAATGGACCACAGGTGTGCCAAGTTGGCTATCCTGATGAAAACGCCTATGGTGCGTGCATATTAGCATGTGCACGTGCATAAACGAACGTGCGGTGCACTTAAGGATCCCGGTTTGGGGGTTTGAAAATATGGTCACCCTGTCGTAGAACAAAAGGATAATCTCTTCAGCCTTGTGTTAACCACAGACCTTATTTCAGGCCTCTAACAAATCCACCGACTTCCAGACGAGGGAACCGGAAGTGCTAAACTGCGAAGTCATATCCGGGTTTTAGGACTCATTCCTGTAGCTCTCTGTAGCTAGCTAGCTAGTGAGCTAGGCCACATGCATTTATTTTGCAGTTATTAAATCAGATTGCTCCGTCCTGACCGAACAGTCCCCGTAGGTGCAGAGAAGGCAAGGCGTCATGGTCTCGGTGGTCACGCAGTGCAGCAGCTGAGCAGAGCGTCACTACTGGATATTTTGAGCATGCTTACTTTGAGGAATTGATGTCAGCACAAATTCTCAATTCATATTTGAATTCTTACATACATCTTTCAAAATGATGTCCTTCAATTTAAATAACATAGTTTAATATAAAATGTGCATAAAGCACAACCCTTTAAGACGTCTATTATTCAACGTAACATTGCATTCTGGGATATGAGTGAACAGAATCTGTGTACATGACAACAAAAACACAGTTATACTGTGAACACAGAGGTGTGCAGTGTTTATGTTACATATTTACAGGCTTGTATGCATTTTTAAAACATGCAATGACATTTTAAAAAACATGGTCTGAAACTGGGCTACACCTGGCCAATAGATCCTGCTCTATATCAGAGCTAATCTGGAGCTACTGCGTAGAGGTGATGTTGAAATGACTTCTATTGCTCAGTGAGCCTCTTCCTGGAATGAACCTTGATAACCCCTCCCTCCTCTTCCTGCTCTCAAACACAGACAGTATCACCCAGTTGTATGTATACTGCATGCAACAGTACGTACTTTGTAAGGGCAGCTGCAGTGTAACAAAAGTAAAAAGGCAATGTATGTGATTTGGGACGTAGTCAGTCGTGCTGCTCCTCGTCCTGGAATGAACCTTGTTAACCCCTCCCTCCTCGGTCCTCTTATTTCCTTGTTCCCTCCCCTTCAGATTGACAGTTTGACGGTGGGTGTAACCGACATAACACATGATGATTACATCAGAGCTCAAACTAGTGTCGGTTCTCAGGAAGTGAAACTCAGACAGTCGTTGCTACTGTGAGGTGAAATGGTGCAGAAAGGAGTTCAGCTGGACGAGGAAGCAATCTCTTGTTCAATCTGTCTGGATCTACTGAAGGATCCGGTGACTACTCCCTGTGGACACAGCTACTGCATGAACTGTATTAAAGGCTTCTGGGATGGAGAGGATCAGAGGCACATCTACAGCTGCCCTCAGTGTAGGCAGACCTTCACACCGAGGCCTGTCCTGATGAAAAGCACCATGTTGGCAGATTTAGTGGAGAAACTGAAGAAGACTGGACAACAAGCTGCTCCTGCTGATCACTGCTATGCTGGACCTGAAGATGTGGCCTGTGATTTCTGCAATGGGAGGAAACTGAAAGCCTTCAAGTCCTGTCTGATGTGTCTGGTCTCTTACTGTGAGAAACACCTCCAGCCTCATTATGATATGGCTCCATTAAAGAAACACAAGCTGGTGGAGCCCTCCAAGAAGCTCCAGGAGAACATCTGCTCTCGTCACAACAAGGTGATGAAGATGTTCTGTCGTACTGATCAGCAGTGTATCTGTTATGTCTGCTCTGTGGATGAACATAAAGGCCACGACACCGTCTCAGCTGCAGCAGAAAGGACCGAGAGGCAGAGAGAGCTGGAGGTGAGTCGACTCAGCATCCAGCAGAGGATCCAGGACAGACAGAAAGATGTGAAGCTGCTCCAACAGGAGGTGGAGGCTGTCAATCGCTCTGCTGATAAAGCAGTGGAGGACAGTGAGAAGATCTTCACTGAGCTGATCCGTCTCATGGAGGAAAGAAGCTGTGATCTGAAGCAGCAGGTCAGATCCCAGCAGAAAAGTGAAGTGAGTCGAGTCAAAGAGCTTCAGGAGAAGCTGGAGCAGGAGATCACTGAGCTGAAGAGGAGAGACGCTGAGCTGAAGCTGCTGTCACACACAGAGGATCACAACCAGTTTTTAATCAACTACCCCTCACTGTCACCGCTCAGCGAGTCTACATCCAGTATCAATATCCGTCCTCGGCGCTACTTTGAGGACGTGACGGCGGCTGTGTCAGAAGTCAGAGATGAACTACAGGACGCTCTGAGAGACAGATGGACAAACGTCACACAGACAGTGACTGAAGTGGATGTTTTACTGTCACAACCAGAGCCCAGGACCAGAGCTGGATTCTTACAGTATTCACGAGAAATCACACTGGATCCAAACACAGCACACACACAGCTGTTATTATCTGAGGGGAACAGAAAAGCAACATCAATGAGAGAACATCAGTCTTATTCTAGACATCCAGACAGATTCACTGGATGTAATCAGGTCCTGAGTAGAGAGAGTCTGACTGGACGTTGTTACTGGGAGGTGGAGAGGACAGGGGGAGGAGTTTATGTAGCAGTCACATACAAGAGTATCAGCAGAGCAGGGTGTGTGTTTGGATTCAATGACAAATCTTGGATGTTACATTGTCACATTAACAGTTATACATTTTGGTACAACAGAGTTAAAACTCCCGTCTCAGGTCCTCAGTCCTCCAGAGTAGGAGTGTACCTGGATCACAGTGCAGGTATTCTGTCCTTCTACAGCGTCTCTGAAACCATGACTCTCCTCCACAGAGTCCAGACCACATTCACTGAGCCTCTCTATGCTGGACTTTGGCTTTTAGGTAATGATAACACTGCTGAGTTGTGTAAACTGAACTAGACAGAAGTCATTTGAGGGTTAGATTCTGTGTTTAACTCTTAAACCTGTCTGGTGTCCATCATTGTTGCTGCAGAGCTGATTTGTGGCTGCACCGCAGAGGGCCAGCGGAGAACAGTTCAGTGTTCACGTTTTCTGTGTTTACATGTCAGCGGTTCATTGAATCATTACATCGTGCTGTTGTTGTGCATGTGCTGTTGTTTCTATCGTTTATGTTACGTTACGTTGTGCTTCATATTGTGTTACCGTGCATTCACAGCAAGCAGGAAGCTTAAATTAGCAGACACATGTCCTACTGCGGTATGAACCCAAAATAAACTGTGCTGTGATTTAATCGCAATAAACAGATTAAAATGATGCCGAAATAACAATATAATGATGTTGATTTGTAAAAAGTCTGTATTCATGCTTTGTCAGATCTGTTACCATACCATTACCAAAAAAACTGAAACCTTTACACCTTGCAGACTGTATGTCATGCTGAAACCTTTTCACCTTGCAGACTGTATGTCATGCTGAAACCTTTACACCTTGCAGACTGTATGTCATGCTGAAACCTTTACACCTTGCAGACTGTATGTCATGCTGAAACCTTTACACCTTGCAGACTGTATGTCATGCTGAAACCTTTACACCTTGCAGACTGTATGTCATGATAATACCTTTACACCTTGCAGACTGTATGTCATGCTGAAACCTTTACACCTTGCAGACTGTATGTCATGCTGAAACCTTTACACCTTGCAGACTGTATGTCATGCTGAAACCTTTACACCTTGCAGACTGTATGTCATGCTGAAACCTTTATACCTTGCAGACTGTATGTCATGCTGAAACCTTTACACCTTGCAGACTGTATGTCATGATAATACCTTTACACCTTGCAGACTGTATGTCATGCTGAAACCTTTACACCTCGTGGAGCAGCTACAGAGAGCTGACAGAAACACGGAAGTAAAGATGATCCGCCGTCTCATCTAGTTGTGTTGGTGTAAACTGGCAGCTTTTATAATGTTGCACACCACATTGTTTTACAAGTAGTTGCAGCTTTCAACTCGTCTTGTCATGAATCGTTGGTGAAAGGTTTTACCAGAACAAGAGAGGCAGAGACATCCATGTTTTCTTTGAGCTTTGTTCTTCGTTTTTTTGGATAAATAAATCTGTAGGAGCTATTTATATGTTGTTAGTATTTAGTTATTGTTTTATCAATAATAAGTAGTATTGTTTGATTTATTATTCTAGGTGTTTACTTTATTAGGTATTTCATTATCATTATTTATTTTAGAAAATTATTTATGAATTATTAATAAAATAAATAAAACATTTATTTGTTATTTAATTTTTTTGAAAATTATTTATTATTATATATTAAAATTATTTATTATTTTATGACTTTATGACTTATTATTTTCTTCCTCAGCATATTTACTTTTTTGCTTAATTATTTAGTTTGTTTTGTTTATGAATTGGGTAAAACATATAGGTAGGTAGGCAGGTAGGACCAGCATGCACCTGGGTGGGTTTATGTTTTTTTACCAGAACAAGAGAGGCAGAGACTTCCATGTTTTCTTTGAGCTTCATTTGCTTGTTTTTTTGGATAAATAAATCACCGGAAACATTCTGCATGGACGATGGACTCTTTTGCCTACATACCCACGGTGCATCAGTGGCTCTTTGATTCAAACAATAATCATTTTAAGAATACTTTATTACATCAGCATCTGTTCTCTTATTAAACAGGTTAAATCACTACAAGTTACATTTTTAAATCAGTATGTACAATGATATTAACACACAGAATAAGAAACATCCTTAAAACTGCTCCTTGCAGAGCCTGCTCTACATTGCCAAATTTATACAGCCTAATAACAGTTATAGTTTTCCCTCAAATGGCTCGTCTTTATCTGAACCGACAGAACGAACCGTCCGCTCACATGACTCATTAGTTGCTTGTGTGTGTTAAGTTCTGTAGTAATAAACCTACGGGCTACTTTCTGACACGCATGGACACAAATGATAATCCTGGTCTCTCTCATCTCTTTTGGTCACTGATGATGACGAGGAGGGCTGGGTATCAAACCTCATTACTCTGAAAGTAGAAACTAAACTGTGTCTGTAGATCTGAATCACAGCCGGCACAAAGTCTGTCTCCCTGTCGGATCGGGTTTCCTCTCACGTTCACCCGATGTGTTCTCATCACATGCTGACGCTTCCTCAGACCCCTCTGCGGCACTTTCTCGGTCGCTGTCAGGGCTGTAGTCAAGTCCTACTTAATCGAGTCCGAGTCAACACCAAGACCAGGTCCAGGTGAGTCCGAGTCAAGACCAAGTCCTAAGGCAGTCGAGACCAAGTCCAGAGCAAGTCGAGTCCTGTTCAACACCATAACAGACAATAGTGTCTTTCTAATATAGTGATTTAGTGACTTAGGATGGACAGAAATAATCTATAAATAATATGATCTATCTTCTATAGCCGAGCCCGTGTCCAAGACAAGTCCGAGTCCAACAAGCACGAGTCCAAGACAAGTCCGAGTCCAACAAGCACGAGTCCAAGACAAGTCAGAGTCCAACAAGGCATGAGTCCAAGACAAGTCCGAGTCCAACGAGGCACGAGTCCAAGACAAGTCCGAGTCCAACGAGGCACGAGTCCAAGACAAGTCCGAGTCCAACGAGGCACGAGTCCAAGACAAGTCCGAGTCCAACGAGGCACGAGTCCAAGACAAGTCCGAGTCCAACGAGGCACGAGTCCAAGACAAGTCCGAGTCCAACAAGGCACGAGTCCAAGACAAGTCCGAGTCCAACAAGGCACGAGTCCAAGACAAGTGCAAGACTTCAAAAACGTGGACTGGAGCCCGGACTGGAGTACTGCAGCCCTAGTCGCTGTAAAGACGTTCTTAATGTTGTGAACTAAACAAAGACATTTGCTTAGGATCACCGCGGACGGGTTTACTCTGTAGTTAACGGGAAGCCCG